>NW_022158687.1:430648-519617 GCF_000260195.1 Fusarium odoratissimum NRRL 54006 | reverse complement strand
AGTGTTGACAGGGGCGGTCTCAGTGCCAGTAGGAGCAGTCTCAGTCTTGGTGTCAGTGTTGACAGGGGCGGTCTCAGTACCGGTGGGAGCGGTCTTGGTCTTGGTGTCAGTGTTGACGGGAGCAGTCTCGGTCTCAGTACCAGTAGGAGCAGTCTCAGTCTTGGTATCGGTGTTGACGGGAGCAGTCTCGGTACCGGTAGGGGCGGTCTCAGTACCGGTAGGAGCAGTGGCAGTCTCAGTGCCCGTGGAGAGCTCCTCAGTGGTAGAGTCGCAGTCCTCCTCCTCAGTGGTGGTGTTGGTCTCAGCAGGGGCAGTGGTGGTGGAGGCAGCCTCGGTGGTGACACCGGTGGCAGTCTCAGTAGACTGAGAAGCAGTCTCGGTCTCGGTCTCAGTCTCAGTGGTAGCAGTGCCAGCCTTGGTAGTGGCGGTCTCGGTTGTAGCAGTGTCAACCTCAGTGGTACCGGTAGTGGCAGTCTCAGCCTCAGTGCTGGCAGTCTCGGTTGTGGCAGTACCAGCCTCGGTGCTAGCAGTCTCGGTGGTAGAGACGATAGCAGCAGTGGTGGTAGTGGGGAGAACGCAGGTGCAAGCCTCCTGGAGAGTTTGACGGTCAGCACAAGCTGTAGGGAGCTCGCAGCTCTCGATGTGGTCGCAGAAAGTGGCACCGAGAGCGTGGACAGCCTGGTAGCAAAGGTCCTCGGTATCACACTCGCATGTCTCCGTGGAGGGAGGCTCGTAGCGGGGGGAGATGTTGGCAGAAGCCAGGCCAAAGGCCATGGCCATAAAGACGACGCTCTTCATTATGTTGGAAAGAATGTACAGATTCAGTAATGAACGAATGGACTGCGGTAGAACTCTGAAGAGTTACTTATGTTCCGCGAAGACTGTAATAAGAGAGAGTGACAAGAAGAGAAGTGGGAAGGAAAAGAATGCCCATGTAGGTTGGAGGATGGTGTTTATATGCAAGAAACGACCGACAGCGCCTGGTCCGTCCATTCATTCATTCATCCCCTACCCTGCCTCTCTCTCTCTCGCTCTCTTCTCATCCTCTCGCGGGCGTGGGCCGTTGGGCGTGGGTGGGTGACCCATACTCAGATTTGATAGTGTGCCTGAGCTTCGCGTTAGTTTGGGGCGCTATTGAGCAGGGCTTCACACCCATGTCAGAGATGAGCAGATGGATCTAATCCAGAACAAGGACCCTGCTCAGTGCTGTAAATAACGGGCTCTTGTGTCGTCAGCCCGGCCTTGGCCGTGGATGTGCCTGTTGGAAAAGCAACAGTAGAACAAAGTGCGTGCGGGTCGAAGAACGATGAAAGTCGTTAGCCACTTGGGCAATGGTGCGCTGAGTCGGGTCTCCACAGGGGTGGTCCCCTGACCCCTGACTAAATCGTGGCTAAACTAACCGCCTTGGGTGTCGTTAGCGGAGTCGCTAAGAGGCAGTCGCCGAGAGCTGCGGTGGAGCGATACGATACTGGGATTAGCACACATGGACTCTCGTCTATTTGAGCCGGGGAGACGTTTACAAACATTCAACCTTGCAAGGCCTAAAGCTGTAATAGCTAGTAGAGATGAGTCGCTGAGCAATAGTTTGTTGTCGGATGTCGCACCAAAGAGTCCGGTTTCTTCGGTGGTCAGGCGCTATTACATCTTGTTACTTCAGCTCAAGGCTGGACCAAATAGTTTACGATAATCTTGATTGATACGAATAACCTTCTGGAGTATCCCATCAGCTGAACCTGTGCATTGATTCCTAGTTGCTGTTACCGATAGGGGTAGTATCCTTCATTTCCTGTATAACCTCCATGCAACTGTAATCGCATGTTGTTAGTCATCGGCATTTTGTATTGTTCCTCTGCTAGCCTTTGTCGGCCATTGTATTTAGCATCAAAGAAGGTTTGTTATTTTTAGTGTTCACTCTATCGTCCTCTCCGGAGCAATATGGAGAATAGGAAATTAAGCAACCCATATCGGCTTTGTTAGTGAGAGGCAGTGACAGAAATACGTTACCCTACGGAACGATAATGACTGAAGAACCACAGATTCCAAGTTTTGGCATCTCGAATTTTCACTGATCGTCATGATGATCACCGAGATCTGTGCTGGAATCTCATCGATCGTGATGGTTGTTTGAGACTGGTAGGATCATGGTCCCCAAGGACCCGAAGAAGCCGATTTAGTGGGAATTGTTTCCTTGGTCTGCTTCAAAGAAGCCCCTCATGATGACTTGCTTACACTCCACCAGCTTACAGAGCCGACGTTTTGTCTTCTATTGTTTCCTTTCTTCACTCTTGATTAGGAGTATCTTTGGAACAAGAACGGTAATATTGATGACCGTTGACCATTCTTCGGTCCTCTTTTGGTTCTTTCATCTTCATCAAATGCCGTTTACGGCATTTCACAGCCTTCACATTCTGTTTTGGTACCACACTGGATCCAAAAACGTCCATTTTGTGTGCCCGTTGATCCTCACCAATGACCATCGCACGATCAACACTGAAAGTTCGGGTACCTGACAGCATGCAGATTTTAGCGTCCGCAATCTCCAGAGTGTGGATGACAACGACAAAGGAAACACACAGAAACACAACCAAGCGTCATAGACGGGTTGTCAAGGCTTGCATTAACCCAAGGGGGAGATTAAAGAAGGATGAACCCAATTGCCACGAAAAAAACGGGCATCGAAAGATCCGGTTGTTTGGTGGCTTGGGGGGCACTTTGAAAAGAATGCAAGCGCTGCAAGAGGGTGCAATTTGCATCATTCGCGCTGTGGCGTCTTCTAGAGTCCAATTGGCGTCCGTGACTCGCCCACTTGGTGCTAAGCTATCGTAAGCAATCGTGCGCATGCGAGAGGGTGTGTTTTATGCATCTGCATAAGTGAATAGTTTCTTTTTTTAGGGGTAAAGAGGAGGAGTAGATGCGAAAGCGTTCCTGACGGTGGCTGTCGTGCTACTGGTAGTTATAATCGTCTTACTTACGGTGGCATTGAATACTGGGGAAGCCTCTTTGACTATAATCATGATCCATGATTGATAGGACCCTTTGTGAAATGTCAAGTTTCGACATCGTCCGGTCATTCGATTGAAACTTTTGGCATGAATAAACAGTCAGTGCTTCGGATCCATTCGCCGAGGTTGATTTGCAAATTCTCCAACAATCTAGTTCATCTCATTGGACCATCGAGGATCCCTACTCCCTGCCCCTGAGTTGTGCTTCCCTGTTCATAAAATAATACATTTGCCGGTAATATTTGGATAAATCGCGATAATGCAAGGGATATGACCTACGAGGTGACATTTTGTCGCACAAAAATCATAAGGGTTCAACACGATCTGAGGAATCCTTGCTCATTACCACGCGATAGCCCCAGGGACCAATTAATATCCTCGTCTTGTCGCTCTCCTCAACTGAGGTTGAGCCAACGACTCCAAGCCCCAAAATGTCCAGCGGCTGCGGGAGTGGAGAGTCATCTCCCGCTGTGAGACAAGACGATACAAAACGACACGTTCTATCGGTTGAAGCCGCATTCCAGTGCGAAATAACCTCAAATCGTACTTATTTCCTATCGCTCTTTTCCCCCCCGCCCCATATAAAGCGCAGTCCACTTTCTCGTTCTGCTTTACCAATGCTGCCCTTGTCACCGGAGACGATTTGTGTTAGCGCACCACGCCAATGGTGATAGTTCCATGCAGGCCTGTCACTCTCAAACCGCGCGTGAGTCTGCTTGTTCCCTTCTTGGTGAGCTCTTCGTTGGCCGTTGCTGTTGTGTTGGCCTGCAGCATTGAAAAGGGGAATCCTTTCGTCATGGGAGCATGCTACTGATGCAGAAGCATACAGGCATTCAGCGCATACTATCTCCATAGTGATGAGTGATGCATGGAGACTCTGAGTTTTCACATCACCCCATCATGCCTTGGCAACCCGTGCTCAGGCCCCGTCGTATAGCCAAAAAGCAATGTCATCTAGTCTAAATGTCATTTTTCATCTTCACTCTCACTTTCGCACGCTCCGGTGCCTTGGACATTTTTGCCACAACTGGAGCCGAGAAGGAAGCTCTGCTCGTCCCGATGATCTGCCCCAGATAGGGGAGGGGAGCCCTGTTGACCTCTAGAGGTCGAGGCCAAGCTGAACGCAGGGATTCTATGGTCGAAGCGTCGAGCTATCGAAACTTGGAATTGATAGTTTTGCGAATAGCTTATCTTGGCCAAGCTCACGTCTATTCTAGGCTTTTGCGTTCCGCTTGCGAAGCTGTTCTTGGGATTTGCGGAAATGAGGCTGCTGAGTTTTGCTGTTTTGTTCAATGCGAGTGTGATGATGGTGTGGTGCTGTCAGGTTGAGCTGGAGGTGGTAGGTGGTGAACTTTAGGTTAAAGAAGCTGTCAGACCCAGCAATGTTATTGTTGTTTTGAGGCGTCCTCGCTACTGATTTCCGTCGCCTTGTCAATGATTGCTATACTTTTGAGCCTGGTTCTGTTGTCCCTCGTGACTGATACTGATGTTATGCCCTAATCTACCTTTTGTGATAGACTTTCCACACTCTGATGAGGCAACAGAAAGATTATCTAACCACAACGCTGAGATCAAAGGATAGTGCTAACCTGGGATCTCGACCACAGTCCTTTCCATGGCAAGCTGCTCTCAAAATCTTACATGCGTTCCTCCTGGCTTGACTTTAGGTACGATTCCCTAACTCGCCCTAAGCACAGGCTGCGCTACTCGCACATATGCTATGACTGGCTGTCAAGTGGCCGTTGACCCTATACCTCTCGTTTGGCCAAAACAGAAGATCTTGTTCTCCCCAGTATTTTCATGGGAGACCCAGCTACACATGATCTCGCTGTTTGACTTCTGAGGCCAATCACCGCAATGCCAGATGAACAGTTCGCCCTTAGCTTATGATCTCGCATACAAGTCTTGTACGTGGATGATTAGCGGCCTGTCAAAGACAAATTATACTCTATGCTACAGGCGAATAGTCAACAGTTCACAAGTCTATCCAGGTGCATATCAAGTATATCTCTGATAAGCCCCGGCACTTGCAAATAGGGCTGCGCACCATTGGAATGTAAACTTTCGATTGCCGATGCACTGGAATGTTGATGGAGATCAAGGTTTAAGGCTTCAGCAGGGGCACGACGAGGCTCTGCATTGGCTCCATAACAGCTTCGAGAATGATTCTGAGGTCTTATCAATCTGTCATATTTTTGTATTGTCTAAAATTGGCTCAAGTAGCGGGCATAGTTTACCTCGACGAGAGGCAATACACTGGAGACTTAGTATTAAATAAAATTTTCGGCTTTTTTTTGTCAAGACAGAAGTAATGAAGAAAATACCTTTTTTACTTTTTAAACTTTTAACTTTTATCCTTATTGCCTCTCCTTATACTACACCTCCACGTCCTCCAACACTAAACTTTTGTGCCTCAATAATACTATCCTTAATAGCCGGTAACTCCCTGCCCTGTCTGCTTGGCCATGGCAGGAAACCTGTTTCAGCAAGGTATCTCAAGAAGCGACCAACACATTCCCTATCAATGCCCTCTCCTGTACTCTTATCAATACCTGTCCACCGGTTTGCATCAGCCTTAAGGATAGCAACAGCATTGCGGTCATTAAGTTCTGGTGCGCGAGTGGTTGTAGGCAGATCAGTTATTGCCATGTGGAAAAGAGGCATTAAAGCGCTTTGTTCCTCATCTTTCTGGATAGGACCTGCTGAAACAAAGGTCTCAAGCTGGGCCTTCCAGTCGTCGTAATCTACTTCATTAACATCATAGCCATAGTAGCTCAGGATAGAGAGATACTCGTTCATGCGCAGGCGAGGATGGGCAGTGACGTGAACAACGTGGACACCGACATCGTTGCTGTTGCTGTTTTCAGTTTCGACCAGGAGAGGGTTTAAGCTAGCTGCAACGGCGACAGTAGAGACATGGCCTACAGGTACGGCGTTGATCGTGTTGATGATATACGGTCGGCTAGACAGCTGGATACAGCCCTTGAGCATGCGGATAAGAAAGTCATCGTTATTGCAGACACCTGTAGTAGCGTCTCCAAGGATATAACCAGGTCGGACAACAGATCCGAGGAGACCTCGTCTGCCAGCCTCGCGGACGAGTTGCTCAGATACCTGTGGTGTATGAGAATGAATGCTACTCAAGCAGAAAGGTTTATGGAGGTTACTTACCCATTTGGACTGGCCGTATCCAGTGCCGAGACCGGTGCGACTGCCCATCATGTCATCTGCTTCCATGACAGCGCCTTTTCCAGTGCTGGTCTGCTCGTGTGATAGGTTGATGTAGTGGTCGGTGTCTAAAACGCTTGTCGAGCTAATGAATGTGAAAATCTTAGGCTTGCCCTGGTTACAAAGTCGCATGGCATCAATTGTTGAGAGGACGTTGCTTCGCTCAAGATGCTTATACTGCTTTACCCAGTGGACGAGGGCGCCGTTGTGGATAACCACATCGACAGAGTCACTAAGCATCCCCCATGTATCGTTGCCAAGTCCAAGGCGCGGCTGTGTTAGGTCACCAGTGACTGCAGTCAGCCTAGTGGCCCAAGAGTCCTGCCATACGCCGTATCCGCGAAGTGACCTCTGAAGCCGCTCGAGGGCGGCTTGGTCACTGTTTGTTCCACGGACATGGGCGATCACGTGTATGTTCTGACGCTCAAGCAAGTCCTTGACGATATAAGAGCCTAGGAAGCCCGTGGCGCCAGTCACAAAAACAGTCGTCTTTGTTGCCGGTGTAAGTGTCGCAGGGTCCGCCGTCTGATACTTGGTATCGAGGCTAGCGAGCAGCTTATCGAGTGAATGTGCATATGCAGCCTTCTCGTCCTCTGTTGCGTCCGAGTTGTCTTTGCCCTCGCGCTGGCGGTCAATATGTGCGCTAAGAGCCCTCAGGGATGAATTCGAGTATAGTGAGCTAATAAGCAGGTTGACCCCCAGGTGTTTGCGGGTATTGAGAATAAGCTGCTGGGCCAGCAGACTGTGCCCACCACTTTCGAAGAAATCAGACTCAGGCTGTAGGGTCTTGGCATTCAAACCATTGATGAGAGTCGCCCACTGCTCCGCTACTTCCTTTTCGGTGTTGCTGAGCGTTTCCCATCTCTTCAAATCCTCCTCTGAAGCCTCCTCCGAGATCAGGGCCGCGTCCGGGAATGGCAGGTTTGGACTGTCAATCTTGCCGTTAGGGTTCAAAGGCATCTTCTGTAGGAAGATGAAGTATGACGGGACAGCTTGAACTGGCAATCTAGACTTAAGATGGTCCCGAATCTCCGTTTGCATTGGACGGTAGCGCTTGGAATACACCATGACAGCTCCGATCTCGGTACCTTGCTGCTCAGTATCTTCCAAGCTGTGTTCTGCTAGCCACTTGATCCACTCTTGGTGTTCGGGCACAATATAGCTAACCAGTGTTGGCTCTTCGTTCCGATCTCTTCGGAGGAGCGTCTTACACTCGCGGACTAAACGGTGTCCTTTCAAGTTGGTGTCGATCTCATTAAGCTCAATGCGAAAGCCACGAACTTTGACTTGATCATCGGCTCTTCCTGTAATTGCGCAATCGCCAGAATCGTTCAAAAAATACCCCAAGTCGCCAGTTCTGTAGATTCTGTCTCGCGGGCCTTTGTAATACTTTCTCCAGGGCTCGTTGGCTTGATCAGCAACTTTGTTGTCCGCCTCAACCCACTTTTGGTTGTCAACGAACCAGTTGTCGAGGAACTTTTCCTTGGTTTTCTCTGGGTCATTCAAATATCCGTAAAGTAAATTATTAGCATGACTCTATCAGAAAAGGAAAGGAATGACTTATCTCGGCTAAGCCTGCTGATCTCAACATAATCTCACCGACCTCGCCGATGCCACAAAGCTTGGTTGGATCCTCCCGGTTGACAACGAGGAGCTGGACGTTCTCGATGCCCTTTCCAGCAGGAACAATATCGCCAAACTTATCAAATGCATTCGGATCTTCGGCGTGGCTCTTGATGTGGTAGTATGATACGCTACGGCTCGTCTCAGTGGTACCATATGCAGCGCAAATCTCAGCGTTAGGCGCCAGCTTGCGGAGCGCAGCACAATCTTTCTTGGTCAGAATATCACCAACGTAGAGAACCCACTTCAATGAAGGGAACTCTACCTTGGCGCCGCCGCACAAGATTTGGCCCATCGCAGGAGTCAAATGGACCGCGTTGGGTTTGTGATCGCGGAACCACTCAGCTAATCTTTCGTGGGCGATATTCTCGCGAGCAGGGATAATTAGCTCTCCGCCCATGAAAATCGGACTGAAGATGTCTCGCTGAATAGGATCATGGCTTATGCCACTGTGGTTGGTTAGCAGAGCTGTGACGGGCATCATCATTGATAAGCTTTACCTTAGACAAGCGAACTTTGTGTCTGAGGTCCAGTTGAAGGTTTTGGCCATCCACGGGAAGTACTTGGCTAAGCTGTAATGTCTGCCCAAGACGCCCCTGGAAATAGTTAGTAATATTCGAAACTTTAAGGGTTGCTGGATCTCGTACTTGGGTGTGGATGTTGTACCACTGGTAAAGCTCAGAATACTGATTGAGTCCGGACCCACAAGAACATCAGGAGGCGCTGATGCTTTGCTTTCAGCGTCTATAAAGACTTCCTTCCCGTCAACCTGGCCACCGGTAAGGTGTCCATCATCGCTCATCCGCAACTCCGGTATTTGTATCTTAAGGGATAGCTCCTCGTCGATATAATTCTGGACACGCGGCGCGAAAGTACCATTCTCGTCTCTGGCCTTGCCAATCGTGATCAGGGCTTTGGGTTGTGAGACTTCCAGGTAGATCTGCTGTCTCGCCGGGGGGTATGCCGGGTCTAGGACAGTAATTGTGGCACCGGCAGCGAGAGTTCCCAGGAAGGCGATGACGAGTTCGACGGAACGATAGGCAAATATCATAACGACATCGCCATGAGCGATGCCAGCTTCATGGAGCTGGTTAGCCAAGACATTGGACGCCTCATAGATCTGCTTGTAATTGAAGCTCCTCTCGGGCGTGGTGGAGGAGGCCGTTTCTGTGACGCACGGCGCGTCAGGATTCTTTAAAGCATTCTTGTGGAATATCTCGTGAATGGCACCGATGTAGCTCCAGTCGAGCTCGTTGGTGGGATCGGGAAGCCCCATGGCGGCACCGATATAGCAAAATTTATGCAGAGAGGGTGAGGAGGAGGGGGTAGCCTAGGAGCAAGGGCATTCCTGGAGCATAGTCCGAGCTGATGTTCTGGAAAGAGTCGTGTTTATGAAGAAAGAACAAGCACAACTAATCTACGGGCGAGATAATAGTTGAAGATGTGTCAGAGGAAGAGAATTCTGCCCCTCCGATCTTCGGGGCATGTTTCCTTATTACCCCTCCTTGACTCAGATCAGGGACCCGCTGACGCCAGCAGGGTAGCTTGCAGCGGTGCGGCTGCTGGCGGTCCCGGGGAAAAGATAATCCAGCAGGGGCATCGATTAATTAGCTACAACACAGAAATAAGAAGCACACCGACTTGACGTTTGTACCTTGTTTGCTCAGGGGATGTGAAGCTTTATTTACATCTGAGGATGACTTGCAAACACATTTTCGTGAATGCTGATCGAGTTATACCATGCCGGATTTAATTCAGGGTTAATAACCTCTTCTAAGGCTACCACTAAATAAGCATGTCTAGTTAGCCCAGTTAAAAATCCTTGGGTGGTTCTTCTCTATTCAAAAATGATCTTTTGTTAAAATTGCAAGTTGGCAAATTTCTGAGAGGGTGGCAGTTGACCGATAGAAGATAATATCCATCCAGGCTTTGACTACCAAGGATGCATGTAGCTTTATGGCGGCCGCTATGAACTTGTCAACATCGTGATAATTGCCTCCCTCATAGACTGTATGTTTTGAACCGAATCCGCCCTGAAACGTGCAGCAAAATGTTTGGGAAGGCCTCCAATAAGATAAGAAGACAGGGAACTGTAAGCCAACTTAATTAATTGGACAGCCTGACCTTGGACTGATAACCATCCTGAATTGAAGGTGTGGCGCAGCTACACTGTTCTTCCCACTGAATGACCATCGGTGAAAATATGCTGAAGAGCACTCAACGGGGGGACTTTAATCATCCGCAAAGACAATGTAACACACTATAACACACTATCTGAAACTTGCCGCAAATGAGTGCCAAAATGCTCACCGAAGTACTTCTCTCAATACGTTATCTTTGGGGGCCGGCCGGCTGAGCCACTGCCCTGGCTACCTCTGTGGCTGATGTCACCAGGGGTTTCCAGTGATTTGAGTTCTGCGCAATTGCGAGTGTCTGAGATGGGTCCCATTTCCGCCAAACATTGAGTTGTTCAACTTTTCTGAACTGTCCGCGGCGCAGTCCCGTTTCAGTTTGCTTTTTTCGCCACCGTCCAATTGAGGCTTTCACGGTGGTGTTGATGGTCTGGCGGTTGGCTTTGTTGCCTCTACGCTTCTGCGCGACCGTGGCTTGTCGGTTTGGATGGGGGCCGTTTTTTGGGATCGCGGATGCTGGAGTTGAGATGTTGATGGTGGTGGTTTTTCCAGTTTGAGGCTGCTCAAAGTTCTTTTCTGCGTGTTTGCGAATGAAGCGCTACTTGACTTTATTTAAATAGAAGGAGTTTTCCTTCCTGAAGCTGAGATTTTGGTATCATCATCAATACATTGACTGTCTTCTTACCTCTGAACCGATCACTGCAACTTGAGCTTAGAGCAACCATACGACCAACTAATCAGTATACTTCTGAACCAACAGAACAAACCAACATGCCGTCTTCAACTGCCAATCAGTAAGTATTGACAACTAACATGTCAAAACTGATCCACTGACAGTCATTTCTCAGATCCTACAACTACATCTACACCAACACCTCTGGTGGCTCGACTTACACGGGCGGCCAGGCCGCTTCCACCAGCACCATGCTTAACCAGTGGGCCACCACCCAAGACCGCACAGAACGATTCTACGTCACAGGCCAAAGAACTGGTCACGGTGTATGGGAAGGAATGGATAAGACTATGGCTTTCGACAGAGATTTTAATCGAACGAAATGAGCATATCAATGGATATGTGTTGTAATAAAGGATCGGGAGGGTTGCGGCTGTGAACTTTTAGCGTGGCGTTGGGGATAGAATTGAAGCCTTTAAGTCGTTTCCTTCTGGGCATTGTATAACAGAATCGGCAGTTCACCTCTGATAGAATAAACTTTTTTTCTCAATTCAATTTGCCTCTCTTCATCATGCGGATATCTGACTGACGAAATTTCATTGTGAGATTGTTGCTTATGTGGAGTTTGACCAGGAAGATAGTACAGTACCTACCTAAAGTTAGTCGGCAAGTCCTACGGACTACGGAGTCCCTTCCTGCGGATCATCGAGTGAACGAGTCCGGGAAGTCTATTGCTGACTGCAGCCTAATATTCCTCCTTACCTCTTACAACCTGCGACGATCAATATTTCCATCATGTTGTATTAATTTGGAGTTTACGTTGTCAGCCATTTCTGCAACCTAACGAATTTGCTCATTTCCACTCATACTTTTTACTCCGTCAAGCAACATGTCTGACGAGCGGTCGCCATCGCCTGAAGGCAGTGACATTGTGGTCATTGGTAAAGACGACACCAGCAATTATAATTCGGGCAATATCCTGCCTCAATCTGAAGCTACTATTGCCCGTATCCATGAGTGGCTGCGACCTACAGAACACAATATTAAAAGCAGTGAATATCGCAAGCATTTGGCATTCCATCTCGAAGGTACTGGGGAATGGATTCACAGATCAGACAACTACCTCAAATGGCATGAGAGCCAAGAAGATGGTCTCTTGTGGATCAAAGGTGTTCCAGGCTCCGGAAAGTCTGTCGTTGCAGCCAGCATGATTCAAAAACTCTCTCAAGAAGAAATACCAGTTCTTTACTTTTTCTTTCGACAGATTGTTGATGCCAATCATCGACCCATCAACCTTCTCAGAGACTGGCTAGACCAGATCCTCATCTACTGTCCTGAGTTGCAGGCAATCTTGAAGGTCTATCTCGACGAGTGCCGGGAGCTGGATAGCATATCAATCGACGAGCTATGGAGACACCTAAGAACAGCTCTGGCATCTGTGCCCAAAATTTATTGTGTGGCAGATGCTTTGGATGAAATGGACGATGGCAATAGTGAATTCATCAAACAACTGGCTGAACTTGGTCATTGGACTCCTTCGTCTGTGAAGGTTTTATTGACAAGCCGACCTACTGCCAATGTCGAGGCCGCGATGAGAGGCATGAGGTTTTTTGACCTCCGAATGGACGAGAAGGCTGTGGATGTCGATATTTCTACTTACGTGCGATACTGTCTATCCGGCACTTCTCTTTCTGAGCGCGATCAACAGCTTGTCAAAGAAGCGGTACCTGGCCGAGCCAACGGTCTGTTCCTCTACGCTAAATTGGCAATGAAATCATTTTTGGAGCCAGAAGCCGACATTCATGAGACGATTTGCAAGCTTCCACTTGATTTGGACGCTATGTACATCGGCATTCTACGAGAACATGCTCGGAGATCGGGAATTTCAGAGAACACGCAGGTGATGATCCTGCAATGGGTGACTCACGCGACTCGTCCTCTTCGGCTACTAGAGCTTGCCGATATGCTCAAGACAGTCGAGGGAAGCAGATTCTCAGATAGTCTGAAAGAGAACAAGGATCTGGTTCGTGCTGCCTGTGGCCCTCTGCTCGAGATCTTACCAGACGAGGCTGTGAGCGTTGTGCACCATTCCCTTACCGAGTTTTTGGTCGGGACATCAAGAACAGGCCGCACCCCTGTTTATCCCATATTGGACTCCTCACCAACCCACTACGATCTTGCTCTCGCTTGCCTCCGATATCTCTGCGCAGGCTGCCTTCAAAATGAAACTCTTACTCCGTCAGAAACTCTTAATAGCGGACGCAGCCGCAACGTGGACTTTCCATTCGCAGCGTATGCTATAAAGAATTGGCACGTACATGCTGCAAAATCTGGGTGGGCTTGCTTGCCTAATGACTTGTTGTATCAACAAATTGAATTGTTCATGGACAATAAGGAGACACGAAACAATTGGCTGAAAATATACTTGGATTCCTCTGAAAGGCTGAGGATTGAAGACGAAATTGTCTCCATGTCAGATCTCCATGTCGCCGCATTGTGCGGTCTCAAAGCGTACATGCCGGCCCTCATCGATCGTCTGGGCCAGAAGAGCATAGACGAACAAGACTCAAGAAAAAGAAACCCGGTGTGGTGGGCTGCTTTAAGCGGACACCCGGATATCATTGAGCTGCTTCTAAACCATGGGGCATCACCTGATACTCATGACTTTAAAGGCTACCAGGCATTGCATGTAGCTGCAAGGAGGGATAAAGCACAAGTTGTTCAGCTACTCATTGAAAAGGGAATAGCTCCTACAGTCCCACGTCTCCAGAAAGACACCGACCCAGCTAGAAAGTATGCAGATACACCATTATATTATATAGCATCATACGGCCATGTCAAGAGTTTGGAAGCCATGCTTCCATTTTTGAACACTACTGAGAAACGATCTGCTTTGCGCATTGCCATCAAGAATAGGCAGCCACAGTTCGCTAAACGAGTTCTTCAGGAGCCTGATGTCAATTCGAATGATATTACTGGATTCGAGACACCCATCTTTCTCGCTGCTAGAACAGGCTGTGTTGAAACAATCGAGGTATTGGTGAATGCTGGTGCAGATGCTTCTGTTCCTTGCAGGGTGGAGGCTGATGTCTGGGACCAACAACAGAATGTGTTGGAACGCCCCTGGTCGACTCCTCTGATAGAGCTCTGTGAGCCACAGTCTCAATTCATATGTCGGCCATATAAATCTTCCCATTACATGACGGATCTGGACTGTTCAGATTTTGACCGTGCCTTGGCATTACTCATCCAAGCTGGCGCAGACGTGAACGAGAGAGATTCTCTGGGTCGTGCTCCCATACACTCAGCGCAGTTTTCTCACAAGTTAAGACGTCTACTCGCAGCGGGCGCTGATCCAAATGCTGAGACAAAGGATGGGAAGACCGCGCTGCATTGCCTGCCAAAGAAAGGTGATGAGGAATACCTGAAGCTCCTGTTGAAAGATGAGAATGTAGACATCAACAAAAGGGATCATTGCAAAGGCAGGACACCTCTTCTTGCTGCCATTTATCATGATTCGGGCCTTACTCCACAAATGCTGAAATATAGGCCCGATTGTACTGTTACTGATTTTGAAGGGAATGGCCCTCTCCATTACGCATTTTCTCATTATAATAAATTGTCTTCGCATGAGAATTCTGGAGATGAGGATGGGGAGAACACAGACAGCACTCTGCCGACAGTATTGAGAACACTTCTAGAAGCTGGTTCGGATCCGAAACTGACAAACATTGATGGAGAAACGCCCTTACATATTCTTGTCACTAAGGGGTTCTACTATCAAGATGAATGTCTGCGTATACTACTCGAATATGGAGCTGAGATCGATGCCAGAGACATCAGAGGCCGGACACCCTTGTTTCGGGCCGTGGGCAGATTCCCAAAGCAACCTATGGCAACAGATATTCTTGAGACTCTTATCAAGGCTTCGGCAAGTATGAATGTTCGCGATAATTATGGGCGAACCCTTCTTCATGAAGCGATTCACAGCATTACCGACCTTGATTATGCACATAGAAGACTCACCGAGGTATACCAATACCTCCTTGACGCTGGTGTGTCACCTTGTGCCGTGGACCTGCATGGCAACACTCTATGCCACGAGTTGGTTCTCGTCCCAAATGCAATAAGGCTATCAGGTAAAGGAGAAATATTCCTTTCACTTTTCGAAAAGGCGGGTTTGGATGTAAACAAACCCAACTATGCTGGCACGACACCTTTGCATCTAGCTTGCCGCATGCGTCTGGACGGAAACCATGGGGTCAATTACCATGCAAAAGATTGCTTGAGATGGCTCCTCAATCAATCACCCGATGTCAACGCGTCAGATACCCAAGGGTTGAGGGCCATCCACTTCGCCGCCTCCACGAACACTTACACTGTTGACCGCTTGTTGAACGCCAGCGCAGATCCATTTGTTACCACAAACCAAGGCATGAATGCCCTACATATCGCCGCGAGGTGTAAAAGAAGTAACAGTCTCGGACTTCTACTTCAGCGCATGCACGACCTAAATCCCGACGCCACAAAAGTGGCACTCGACCAGAAGGATATTTTTCAATACACCCCGTTGCATTACGCAAGTCGCTCTGGGATTATCGAGTCTGTGGAACTCCTAATCAAAGTCGGAGCAGAGGTTAACCCAAATTTTGATGAACTCCGAGGGACATGCTGTCCTGAACCTTGGTTCCCTCCAATTCTTCAGTGTGTATTCTTCGACCGTGAGCAACGTCTTTGGAGGCGCGGGCCAGTCAAGAAAATACCTCGTGATGATGAGCTTCCCTTTCACCAGTTGAATGATCCCGACACAATCATCGCTGCTGGTTACACTGTCGAGAATAAGGAAAGGCACTTTGATGAGATCGTATCGGGGCCTCAACTTGAATTCCTCGATCCAGTGTATGAGGCCTCGCGATATGATGAGATCATCAACGCTTTGCTTGATGCAGGAGCAGATGTGTTTCTGGGTTCCCGCGGTTCAAGGTCGGCTCTTTACCGTGCGATGCTTTTCGCATCAGACGAGTGGCAGGATTACATTACAAACCTCCTCTGGAACTGCCAGGAGAAAGCTGGATATCTGGAACTTCCAACTCCTCTTCATATTGGAATATCGAGAAGCAAAGCTCTTCGTCAAACAGAGGTTGCGGTGTTGGATGAGTCACTCATCCCACGTGCAAAAGATACAAAATGGCAGAGAGTAGCACGATTACTGTCGGACCGCCACTTCTCTTTGGTAGCGAACCTGTACAAAGCTGGTGCGGACTATACTGCTTTCGATGTCGATGGTGTGTCGATCCTTTCGCGACTCGTCGAAAATGGTTACTATGAATTAGTCAATGACTGCTGCTCTCCAGAAGAGGCAGTAAGGTTTGATGATGCTCAATGGGTAATGGAACAAGGTGTGGAAGAGCTTGAGCCTTTGCTTGTGACGGCTTGTCGACGCTCTTCTCCCAATATGGAAGTCATTCGTGTCTTGGTAGAGGAAAAAGGAGTCGACATAAACGCACGAGGTCGTGACGGTCTTACTGCTCTTCATATTTTAGTCACTGGCAAGGAGTGGTGGCGAGTCTTTCACGCCATGCCATACCTGCTTTCTAAAGGGGCAGATATGGAAATTCGGGACGACAAGGGATGTACACCGCTGCTTTATGCTGTCACGAGATGGGGTGCCTTCCGGACTGCTGCGATGAAGTCGCTGATCGATAAAGGCGCTAACGTGAACGTCATCGATTCTGAGGGAAATGGATGTTTGAACAAAGCAGCACACCAAGAAGAGTTTATTCGACTCTTAGTCGGTCATGGAGCAGAAGTCAGTCCAACCACCATCCTTTCTGCGATTGAGTCCAAGCACCCAAACATCTTGAGCATTCTGTTGTCTGGCGAAAAGTCTTCCTCCCTTGCAGCGTCTTGGGAGATGACATTAAATTACGCAAAACGGCTGGATCCTGATATAAATCCCCAGGAAGCCCAGATGATACGTCAAGGTCATCCTTTGTTCTTGGCAAGCTCCGCATTGGGTACGCTTCGGGGCGGCGTCGAATTCGATCGTGATGCTGCTGCCAAACAGATGATGGAAGCTCTACTAGGAGCTGGATTCAGTCCGTATGCCAATTGCCTAGTCATCGTTGAAAAGCTTCAGTTGCCAAACAGACCTTCCCTACCAATGGCTATAGCGACCCATGCATGGCACAAGAAGGATTCTACGGTTGAGTTTATCCCCTATGCCAAAAGTCCTCACATTTTCAGACCACCCTTTATGGCTGAAAGGGTAGTGGTGCACGAAATCTTAAAAGGAAAACGTGTATATGGGCCGATCTTAGAGTTAGCCGATCTTGATATGGAGTTCCGCGATGCGTCTGGAGAAACTCTTCTTTTGGCTGCTTCTGAGCGAATGTCAAGCAGGGGTCCTAAGGGCGCCAGAGAAGACTATTTGCCTCTACGACTCCTGCTCGACAAAGGGGCAAATGCCTATGCAGTGGATAATTTCGGCAGAAACGCACTACATATTAGACTCGGATCTCGAGCTCTGAACGATGATAAGTTGGAAGGACTCAAGGATCTAGGGGACGCTGTACCGGCCTTGATCAACCAGACTGACGCTGATGGATACCGACCACTGCATTACGGCCTAGCCGCGCTGACGCATGGCGAGTTTGACCAAACTGAGCCCAACTGGCTTGACTATATTATAACACAGGGTGCGGATATGCTTGCCACTGATGGTCTTGGAAACAATGCGCTCCATTACCTTGCCCCTGGCGTCTTTGGGTGTCTCTGCTATGATGGAAGCCACACTCGAGATCCTTTTGAGCGCTTCTTGAAGTTGGGACTGGATATCAATGCGCGCAACAACGCTGGCCAGACACCAGCGTTCTTCCTTGCCATGAGAGGCTATGATGATGATAATGTGGATGGAGTGGTGAGTTGGTTGGATGAATTGGGGGTGGATTGGCAAGCGAGAGACGATAAGAGGAGAACTATTCTTCATGAAATGGCAGACGAGAAGGAGTATTTGTTCAAGGCTATTATGAACAAGGGAGTTGATCCTTTGGCAGAGGATGTTGATGGGCGTTCTACTTTGGATTTAGTGGCAGCCTACGATAATGAGGATGTCCTGAAGCTGTTTGATCGGGATGGTAGGGATGATAGGGAATGAGGGATCTACGACATCAATATGCTTCTACACTAAAGATTTACGATGCCTCAAGATCTCGTTTTATGATTTTCATGATAAGTATACATTGCAAGGCGAGCTTCAAACATAAGTCGGGCTACAAATGATGGTGCTCTGCTTTTGTGAATAGCCTCAACGACGTCACCATGTACAATTGAACCAATCATGTTGATTCAATATCCAAATCAGGAAAGTTCCTCAACACCAATTGACCTCGGGAAAGAGTGATAGAATCAGGCGTTCGTGTAAGTTGACAAGATGCCATGATCTGATATAAGATAAGGCACTTATTTGCGACATTATTTCACTGAAAGACAAAGCAAATGTTGGTATCGGCAGTAAGCTCCTTATCGGAGATAAGAAAAGAAACACAAAGCTTGGCTGAACAGGGATGATGGTTCTGGTGGTTCAGCGTCGGCTCAAGATGGTGAAATCGGCGATTGATCTGAGATGCGCCTATCAGGGCTGCATGATACAGGTTGGATGCATGCCGAAGTGGCTGCCAGACAGAAGAGGAAATGTTGAGAAAAAATCTGTTTATGAAGGCATTGAAAACTTTGATATCCCCACAGTCTTCCATTCACCTGAATAACATCTTCATGAGACTATACAGGGTATGACGTCGAACTACGGATAGAAAAACGCACTGTCGCGAACTTGATTAACCTCCGAGACCGAGTCAAGCAGGGGCGAAGAGAAGAGACATTGCTTATCGCGCAATATCCATTGGCTGACCCGGCAATAAAATAAACAAGCACGCAAGAAAAAACCTGTCTTTGTCTTATCCAACCAATGCCGTGGACACGTTGGCGAGCAACGGTTAGTTACTGGTGGGTCTGCCCGAGGAATTCTCGGGGAGCCCAGTGTGTGAGAATTCAAGAAGATCTGGCATTTTTGTTTTTTCCATTTTGTATGAGTAAGATGAAGAGATTTAGAAACTCACTGATGTTTAGGTCTTGGCGGAGCATGAGAAAATGTCAGTCAGTTGTCAGGTTACATGTTGCAAGTCATGAGATAGCTCGGTGATTACACCAAAAGAGCGGTCTTTGGAATAACGTCACTGGCCAACTTTGCTTCTGGGAGGCTAAACAGGGGGAGATCCCCAATTTCTACTGTTACCCCGGGTCTTGTATTCAAGATCTGTTGGCTGCTGTGAGCCAGTGAATAGGCACAATATGGGGGCATCATGAGTGTGAAAACCAGTCTTTGGCTTTGTTACCTAACGGACACAAATTGCGTAGCATCTCCCCTTGGCCCGGTCCGTGCATTCACCGGCGCCGATTATCCGAGTCTTCCCGAGCTCTAAAAAAATGCAAAGGAGGCATTATTTTCCCTCCCCAGCTGCTCCGCCGCGGGACCAAGAGAAAAAAAAGTCACTCAAAACACCAGAAGCTCTCCCTTTTTCTTCTTCTTCACTCCACCATCTGTTGTTAATCTCCCCTCAGTCTTTTTTCGTCTGATCCATAAACCGTCATTCACAATGGCTGCCTCTACCGGTTCCGCAAAGGTCGACGCCGTCGTCCAGAACATCAAGGCTGAGACCCCCGAGAAGAAGACTGGTCTTGCTCTCTACTCCCGATTCGCCCTTGCCGGTGCTGTCTGCTGTTCCGTCACCCACGGTGGTCTCACCCCCGTCGATGTGTATGTTTGAGTCGCCTCTGCGCTGAGTTTCTCGTCGTCAATTGCTTGAGAGCGTTTTGTGGTTGTGCGGGTTTGTCTCGGGGAAACCCAATTGGGCCCGAGATGGACACTTTTCAGTACTGCAAACCTTGATAGCCATGATGGAGAAGCAAAAGCGCACCAAATCGAACCGAAAGAACAAGATTACTGACTCTGAAATCACAGCGTCAAGACCCGCATCCAGCTCGACCCCGCTACCTACAACCGCGGTCTCGTCGGTGGTTTCCGCCAGGTTGTCCAGAATGAGGGTGCTGGTGCTCTCCTCACTGGTGTCGGCCCTACCTTCGCCGGTTACTTCCTCCAGGGTGCTCTGAAGTTCGGTGGTTACGAGTTCTTCAAGCAGCAGTGGATTGACGCTCTCGGCTACGAGACCGCCTCCAAGAACCGAACTGCTGTCTACCTCGCCTCTTCCGCCACCGCTGAGTTCTTCGCCGATATCGCCCTCTGCCCTCTTGAGGCCACCCGTATCCGTCTCGTCTCTGAGCCCACCTACGCCAGCGGTCTCGTCTCTGGCTTCGGCAAGATTGTCAAGAACGAGGGTGTCGGTGCTCTCTACGCCGGATTCGGACCCATTCTCTTCAAGCAGTGAGTATCCCCGCTGGTATACCGCTCAATTGAGTTTCAGCAAACTGACTTTCCCACTCAGGATTCCTTACACCATGGCCAAGTTCGTCGTCTACGAGAAGGTCTCTGAGGCTGTCTTCCGCAAGTTCCCCAAGAAGGACCTCTCCGACGGTATGCAGACCGTTGCCAACCTTGGCTCTGGTCTGATTGCCGGTTTCGCCGCCGCCATTGTTTCTCAGCCCGCCGACACCATGCTTTCCAAGATCAACAAGACCCAGGGTCTCCCCGGTGAGGGCACTGTCTCTCGTCTCATCAAGATCGGTAAGGAGCTCGGTCTCCGTGGCTCTTACTCCGGTATTGGTGCCCGTCTCTTCATGGTCGGTACCCTCACCGCCGGTCAGTTCGCCATCTACGGTGATCTCAAGAAGGGTAAGTTTCTCTCAATTTTCAACTCCTCCGAACCCGGCTAACAGTGCGGGCAGCAATGGGTGCCACTGGTGGTGTCGAAATCGCTGCTTAAATGTGTTTAAACACATCTCGAACGATTCGCAGAGTGGGAGAGGTGATATGAGAAGCCTGGGGAGCGTGGCCCAAGTATTGCCCAAGAGCTGGGCCTACTTGTAACAACAGCTGCTGTTAATGCCAAAACAGCTTAGCAGGAGCTTACGGATGACGTCCAGATTTGCTCTCGCTGTCTGGGAAACAAAAAAGTGATCTTTTGGTGGAGGGGGGATGCTCGTGTTAGACTCATGTTTGCCTGTGATACCTTTCCGCATTAATGGGCAGCAGACGGGTGATACCCCGCCGAAGGGTTGTATAATAGTCTCTTTTTACGCTGAAATCATAGACTGGGAGTTTGTGGACTCTTATATCTACTTGTTTTGTTCATCATGACTGTGATGTGTGAAGCTATTCGCAACTGGCGCCAATGGCGCCCTAGGGCCAGTTGAAAGAAATGACATTAATTGAGCCTTCTACTATTCAAGAGAACCTTATCAGAGGACTATTCACATACAAAACCTTTCGTTAGCCTTGAATTGATAATGCTCATCATGACATGTCGTTGCAATAAGGCTGAGCATCAGGCTACCACACCTTCCTTCTTTTCAGATCATGCCAACCCACAGGCCCCCACGTACCGCCCATCTATACTTTATCCGAAAATAGAAATACCACATGATTCGATTGACGATTGATTAATGCCCTGAACTGGTGTCATGTTGAGATCACGTTAGATTCCTTGTGCAGATCTGGCGTCGGGACCTCTCACTGAGCCTCAATACGTTCAATCCATTAGCTGCCTCTCCCTCTCTTGCCATCAAGCATCTCTCCTCACACATCAGTCACAATAGCTGTCCCTCTACAGACAGGATTAGCTAGAAACAGCTGAGCTGCATTATGCACAAACATAGAAGACAGGGGGCCCGAGACTATATAGGCTAACTTTGATGATATCTTGATCGCTCTACCAAAAACTATACCATCTTAGGTAAGAAGTATAAAACTCATCATAAGAAAACCATAAACATTTCATAATTTATGTAAATTTTGAATACTTTAGGTCTTAGGCTTGAAGCGGTATTCCAAGTTTATGATCTAATACTGATATAGGGTGTTATTGGAGTGCAGAACTAAATTGACACACCTAACTCCTTACAAACCGTAATTCATTATGCTTATTGTTCTTGAATGTTTCATGTAATATTTTCACTACCCAGAGCTACAATTGTCTTTCTGTTGCCCGTGTCCAGAGTTGAGGCCTAGAACAGCGGTCCAATTCCGCGTGGGGATGAGCTTATCTTATCAGCCAGAAAATCTCCCAAATTTTCTTCCTTTGCAGACAAAGTTCAAAGGGACCAATCCCCCGCCCTCCCGCTCTACATCAACAGATCAACAGCGAAGGCCTCGACGTCGCAATGGTCAAACGAAAGGTCGCTGCGCTCGAGAAGCTCGATGCTGACTTGTATGTCAATTGCGAAACAATTCGGCTTCTTTTTGACCATTCACTGATATTTTCTACAGCGCGAGTCTGCAACAAAAAATCCGTCGCGATCCCAAGTACGTCCCTAAATTCTCGACACTGCGATTAAATACTGATACGAAGCGCTAGGTCGTACAAGGAGGAGTTCTTGAAGCAATGGGAGCAGTATGAGGCCCAGCGCGAGATCTTTCTCGTTTCACCTGGCACTGCGACCGCCGATTCTGTCGAGTCTTTCCACAACATTATCGATCTAATCGCTCACGTCGCCGATTGCTACAAGGAAGAGACCGCTACTTTCCCCGACGATCTGAAGTCTATTCTCACACAGCACCATGTCATTCTGCACCCTGAGCTGCGGGAGAAGATCGTGGGAAGTCTGGTCTTGCTGCGACGAAAGGAAGTCATCGACTCGACCAGCGTCCTCACCACGCTTTTCCCCATCCTCGTATCGTCGCCCAGCAAAACTCTACGTGAAACTCTGTTCCAGAAGATCTTGAGCGATCTGCGAAACTCGAACACGAAATCTATCAACCACCCTCTCAACCGAACCGTTCAAACCGTTCTCTACAACCTTGTTACCGCCGATCGATCCTCTCCTCGAGCTATTTGGGCCATCAAGCTCACCCGCGAGATGTGGAAGCGACAGTTCTGGACCGATGCGAAGCCCGTTGATGTCATGAAGGAGGCTTGTCTGTCCGACAACGAGAAGGTTGTTGTTGGTGCTGTTCGCTTCTTCTTGGGTGGAGACAAGGAGCGTGAGGAGCTTGAGGACGAGAGCAGTGATGAGGAGGTTGATCTGAGCCAGGTCAAGCATCAGATGGGTATCAACAAGAAGACCAAGAAGTCGAAGAAGCAGTACGACAAGGCTGTCGATAAGGTCAAGCGAGCTGAGCGCAAGAAGACAAAGCCTCATCCCCTCAACTTTTCAGCTCTTCACCTCCTCCACGACCCTCAGAACTTTGCTGAGGAGCTATTTTCGAAACATCTACAAAACACCAAGGCGAAGCTATCTCTCGATACGAAGATTCTAGTGACACAACTCGTTACTCGACTTGTGGGTCTGCACAAGTTGACTATTGTGGCGCTTTACTCTTGGTTCATCAAGTTCCTTACCCCTCGACAACAGTCTGTTACTTCTTTCCTGGCTTCATTGGCGCAGGCGGTCCATAACTTGGTGCCTCCTGATGTACTGGAACCTTTGATTCAGAAGATCGCAAACGAGTTTGTTTCAGAAGCTTCGGCCGCTGAGGTCGCAGCTGCTGGTCTGAACTCTATTCGCGAAATTTGCGCTCGTCAACCCCTGGCTATGACCGATACTCTACTACAAGATTTGGTCCAGTACCGCAAGAGCAAGGACAAGGGTGTTATGATGGCTGCCAAGGGTCTTTTGTCACTGTACCGAGAGGTCGGTGCAGAGCTTCTTAAGAAGCGAGACCGTGGTAAGAATGCCACTATCAACCTGAAGGCTGGTTTCCAGGCCCAGCGCAAGTTTGGTGAAGAGGATGTCGGCGGTATCGAGGGTCTGGAGCTTCTGGAGAAGTGGAAGCAGGAGGAAAAGAAGAAGAAGCGACTTGCCAAGGGTCTTCCCGAGGATGCTGCGACTGATGAAGAGGATGAAGGAAACAAGTCTGACGAGTGGGAGGTTGCCTCTGATGACAGCAGCGAGTCTGGTGACTGGATCAATGTCTATCACTCTTCTGATGAGGAGGATGACGAAGATGAGCCTGCCTCAAAGAAGCAAAAGACAGACGAAGAACCTGTTATGGACGAAAAGACCAAGAAGGCTCTAGAGGAGAAGGAGGCCGAAATTGACCGCATCTCCAAGCTCGCCACCACAACCATCCTCACCCCCGCCGATCTCGCCAAACTCCAAGAACTCCGCATGTCCGCCTCCATCGACAAAGCAATGGGCAACCGTCGCAAGCGCCAGCAAGAAGAAGACCGCCACCGCGACGACGGCCTCACCGCCGAGCAAATCGAGGCCCCCGCGCGTCTCCGCAAACTCACCAAAGAAGAGCGTGTTGCGCTTGCTAAAGAGGGCAAGCCAGATCGCGAGGAGCACAAGAGCACGCGGGCTATCAGCAAGTCCAAGATGCAGGCCCAGGGCAAGAGCACGAGTAATAGAGAGAAGCAGCGCAACAAGAATATCTTTATGACGATGGGTAAGGCGAAGAGCAAGCATAAGAGGAGTTTGGTGGAGACGAGAAAGGTTCTTAAGAGACATGTTGATAGGAGTACTAGAGGTGGACGGCGAGCGAATGGTACATAGTTTTGGAGTTTGGGGTTGGGTTAGAGATAGGTTCTCTTGTGCTATTGACACAGCGCGCACTAAAAAGAAAGTCTTTATTTTTGGTTCTACTTACTCACTGGAGGTTCTTTGCCTGTGCCTTTTGATGAAGCAGCCATCATTTCTTAAGTTTCCTACTCCTTACCTCTCGGGTCGTCTCTCAAACGCCGATGGATCAGCCATCTGTCTTAGTCCGGTCTCCTAGCTCACCTGTCAGATTATATCGAGTCAGCATTAATTCGATTCTCCTTGTTTCGAGCCTTAGATCGAGTTGAATACTGGTGCTTGTGAGAACGAGCACGAGCACGAGCCTGACAAGATTTGCAATAGAAAGTGGTCCTGACTGGCTTGTTGCAACCAGAGGTTAGGCAGTGCTGCTTGATTTCATGGGTGCCGCGGGACATGGCGACGAGAATGTAGCAAGCCTGGATCGTTGCGGCGCTGGCGGACATGTTGATGAGGTCTTGCTCGATGTCTTTCACATCAGCGATGAGGTTGGTTTTGGTTTCCTGGGTGGAAAGCATGATGCCGGTCGGTTAGTTAGTTTCTTAGTTTACCTTGCTTTGGAGTCTGCATGTTGAAGCACCAGGTTCTTGTGATGGTTGAGGTTGTTAGAAAGGAAAGGTCGTGGATTTGTAGCATTTTGAGATGGTGTTGGCTGAACATGTAAGTGAATGAGGGTGTCGGATGACAACTGTGTTCGATGTTCCGCCCGTGGAAAGTGGATGTTCACGGTGTAAGGCATTGTGATGTTGAGTGAACAAGACGACTGTTCTCGTACGTGACAGCGACAAAGTCTAGAACACTTCTCGATCATGGTCAGGGGAGTGAATAGACTTTAACTTGTAGCCTTCTGATACAACATCACTTCAACCAACGACTCACCACGTCAAACCTTCGAATCCCCTTGTCTCACGTCGCATCCTGAGACACAGCACTTTAACAAACTTACTCGCAACCAACAGAGTAAAATGCGATTGGCCACCCTTGATCGTGCCAAGTAGATTACCATTCGGCATGGGGTTAACCAAACCGAGAGAGAAAATAGTCCGATGATAGACATGAAAATGGCCGTAATAAGAAGGCGCTTTATGCACGTAAGTTGCGTGCGTATCACGAGCGGAGGATTTAGCTTTTTGTGTTTCATTTCACGTTCTGCCCCGCGTTCTTGGGATTAAATCAAGGAGGAGAAGCCTAGGAGGTTGTAATTTAAAGAACAGGGACTTGCCGAGGGAGAGTGCCGTAGAGAATTGACGCTATTGCCAGCCTCGTTCGGCAGATGAATCCTTGTGAAGTTGGAGTAAATGCTCGATATGCATGAACAACACGACCAAACAGCAATGTTTACTATATATCCCCCTTCATCAAAGCTCTAGAAAGTAATGCTTATCTCTGCAAACTCTTCTAGAAGTATCAATCAATGCATCCTCAACTCACTTACCCTCCCACTCGGTCCAACATTACAACGATCCCATGGCCAAAAACCTGAATCATGTCCCGACCAAAAACAACCATAAACCATGCTTATCATTCCATCAACTAAACCCATTTCAGACGATCTCCCCTTCCCCCGCAAATCCCCAGGTTTTCTTCTCCAACAAACACACTCAAGCTACTGGAGCCTTTTCCCTAATGAGGTTACAGCGCAGGAGAACCGTGATGCCACACACACTCTCTTTTCTATGACGGTCAGTGTGTTACGGGCGCCCCCTTGCTCGGGTCTGCTCGAGCCGAAGAGAAATGTAAATAGCTTGCTCTTTCCCCTTTTGCCTCTTGAAATCGTAGTTTTTCTTTTTTCTTGTAATTGTCGTCGAAATATTCTCAAAATGGGCGCCAAAAAGTTCTTCAAGGAGAGATCGCTCAAGGTCTCGGATAAGAAAGTCACCAAAGCAGCGGAACTCACCTTGCGGGAATCCATCTGGCCTATTGCGCTGGTCACTGTTCTCTTCTTCCTCTGGGGTTTCAGTTATGGACTCCTTGATACGCTGAACAAGCACTTTCAAAAGGTGCTTCATATCGATCGTGCGCGATCGGCAGGTCTTCAGGCTGCGTACTTTGGGTATGTATACCAGTATCGACGAGTATTATAGTAGGGCTAATAAACGTTTCAGTGCTTATCCTCTTGCGTCGCTGGGACACGCTGCGTGGATCCTTCGTCATTATTCGTACAAGGCTGTGTTTATCTGGGGTCTTTGCTTATATGCTGTTGGCGCGTTGATTGCTATTCCATGTATCAAGGCGAAGTCGTTTGCTGGGTTTTGCATGTCCATCTTTATTATCGGAAACGGACTTGGTTCTCTTGAGACTGCTGCTAACCCATTCATCACTGGTATGTTGAGTCGTTCTCAGTTTGTGTTCGCCTCTAACATCTGTAGTTTGCGGTCCTCCTCGATATTCGGAAATTCGCATCAACATCTCCCAAGCATTCAACGGTATCGGTACCGTCATTGCTCCCGTTCTCGGCTCATATGTCTTCTTCAACAATCTCGATGATAACGCAGCGCTCGCCAACGTGCAATGGGTCTATCTCTCCATCGCTGTCTTCGTCTTGATTCTGGCGTGCCTCTTCTACGTCTCCAAGATTCCTGAAATCACCGACGCTGGTACGTTGAGTCCCCTGCACCAGCACTACGCTCACTAACAATCTTCAGACATGGCCTTGCAAGCTCAAGAGACGCATTCAGATGCCGATGACAAGCCCTTCTATAAACAGTACAAGCTCTTCCATGCTTCGTTCGCTCAATTCTGTTATACCGGCGCGCAAGTTGCTATCGCGAGTTTCTTCATTAACTATGCGACTGAGATGCGCAAAGGAACATCAGACTCAATGGGAGCCAAGCTCTTTGCCGGCGCACAAGCAGCCTTTACAGTCGGTCGTTTCTTCGGAACGTTTCTCATGAAATTCTGCAAACCGCGAAAGGTTTTCTTGGTGTTCTTGACAATGTGCATTGTCTTTATCGGACCACCTATCGTTCACCACGGAACCGCTGGTGTATCTTTCCTCTACATCGTTCTCTTTTTCGAGTCTATCTGCTTCCCCACCATTGTTGCTTTGGGTATGAGAGGTCTTGGTCGCCATACCAAGCGAGGAAGTGGTTTCATTATTGCTGGTGTTATTGGCGGTGCTTGTGTGCCTCCCCTGACAGGAGCTGTTGCAGATATGCATGACGTTGGTATCTCGATGGTTGTACCCATGATGTTCTTCGTTGCAGCCTGGTCATACCCAATTGCTGTTAACTTTGTCCCCTCTTACAAGAAGGTCGTTGACGTTTTCTACGAGGCAGACATCGGTCTTGGAGAGCGAACTCTCGATGAGGAGAAGATTCAGGGTACACAGCACGAGGAGAAGGATATGTCTGCACGCGCTTGATGTATGCAATCCCGTTCAGAGTAGTGTAGTTAGTAGTCAGAATACCAAGTTTTCAAAAAAGAAACAGTTGCAAAAGAAGTAGAAACAGCAAAAGAAATGCGTAATCTGGGAATCGAACCCAGGGCTCCCCGACGCTGCTCGAATGGCAACGGAGAATTTTACCACTAAACCAATTACGCTTGTGGTTTGTTGAAGACAACCTTGGTGATGGGAATTATGTCTTGCGATGTTTGGTCTTGGTGGAGGTACTGAATTTTCTTACGTGGCACCGTTGTGGGGCGAACAACGGCCTTGTGCTAGCCGAACCAATTAGAAATGGGCTGAGCGACTTGCGGAGTTAGACTGAAACGGCAGGCTGTCACGTGGACTCTCACGCCTCATTGTTCGAAGTGTTCTAGGTAAGATGCATAGATAGAGACAGGAAACAATTAGAAGAGTCTGACTGCCGAAGCATGATACTTAGTCGCTCAGTTACTGACTTCAGATACTCTCATATCCAATACTTCAAGTTAAGAGTATTTGCAACAACTATCCCTGTAGTGACATACTCGCCTCGTTCCGTTGAAACAGAACACGCAGTGACATATCAGCTACAAGAAACACATACAGTTAAGCATTGAGTTTAACGTTTTAAATTCCATAAGATCGTCGAAAGAGGTCGAAGCTTTACCGTCTATATTGACCGTTTCACATTTATTTTTATCATCAACTTAAAACCCCGAGATCCTACCCTGTATCTCAACCGGGACGTTAACTGCCGATACCTTATTTCTAACTTTATTATCTCCCGGTTTCATATCACCAGAAACATTCAGTATTTTACCAAATCGTTATTCAACCTCAACCATGTTCATTCTCAGAGACAAGCTATTCATAGTGTTAGCCTCTGCTTGTGAAGCAACCAGTGCTCCATATTGACTCGCCTCAACTCCGTGAAGATCACGAGTGGGCCAAAGGCAGCGTCTCTCTGAGCACTGATTTACATACGCCGTGGCAAGGAAGAGCCTGGAATCATAACATAGCCAACATCGACGATGGGAATCCCAATTCCCGGCTTCAGCCAAGATTTCTGTCTTATTGCCTCGGTGACATTTGAGAACAAGTCCTCATAGCAGTTGTCTCAAAAGCCACCTCACAGACCATATTTCCGTGTGGGATATACTCTTTTTGGAGACCGATAAATCATCCGAGAATACCCTCTCTTGCCTCTCCATCCACCATAAAAACATGGACCATCATAATACAGCCCCAGTAGCCAATCTTGCATTGACGTCTCACACGTGTAGAGATCCCCTTCTCTCATTCGTCGCGTTGAAGGCTTGGTTCGGACAATACCCGCAGATCTAACACAAAAAAGAACAAGCTCCTTGGCTTTATCCACGATAAAGTTGAGGGTCCCTCTATCATCATCCCTGCCTGCAGCCCGAAGACTTTGAACGCATGGTGCCTGTTTGATTGGTCGCTTTTTCGTTGTGTGTTTCGAGGTTTTGAGGTTTTGGCTGAAAAGAGTATCGAGTCGCGTGTCTGTGCTTCAAGCACACGAGGGCTACTCTAGAAGCTGAGAGCCATCAAACGTCAACGGTTGAGAAAGGAACAGGAATTGGGCCCTTCCAAGGGAGCTGTGAAGAGCTTGTCTACAGAAGAACAACTTAGCAACTCAAATCTAGCAATTGAGTTCAGAAACCTTCCAAGCTCAACCTTCGCCATCTCTCCCGATCATCACAAGCTCCCCCAGCTCGTTTCCCCTCCAGGATTCGTCAAGCCATAGCTCGCCTACAGCTTGGCATACATCCCCCTAGCATTAGCCATCTGCATCACCATCTCAGACGTCGGTGACGCATCAGGAATCATGTCGTGTGCTCACTCCTCTCCCATCTCAAACCCATCGTATTCCCCCCCTCAGCTTATGTGTCGCGTGCCCTATTTCCCAAAACCATCACTTCTTCCTTTCCCACGATCGCCAGTTACAGGCTGAGACGTTTTAGCACTGGAAACAAGGTTAGTCACAAGCTTAAGGTAAGCTTAACTCTTCAAGTGGAGAAGAGAGTGTGGTCTCCAGTTTCTTCAACGCCTCCCGGATGTGTTGCTACCGTTGACAGAGAAGCCAATTGCTTGCTGTAGAGCCTGTTCGTGCATGTTCCAGCCCTGTTCTGTGTTACGCAGTCACACTCGCACTCTGTTGATCTGATTCTTGGCATACAAGAATTTCTGTGGCAAGCCCGGGATGTTTGATGTTGATCCTAGCTCGAGGTCCTTTTTTACCTCTTCTTCGGTGGAATCGTCTTGGCGATGTCTTGTCTTGGCCCTTTTTCTTGGGGGGCGTGGGAGTAACTCCATAACCCACGTAGAATAATTCTTTCTTTTCTTCTCCACAAGCTGGAAAAACTTATATATACTATGGAAATGTCTCGTAGAAGCTGAATTCTCCAGATCCCTCACACATCTTCCTTTTCTTTCTGAACTTCTTCTTTCTACTGCACCGCTGAAATGGCAGTCTTCGCTCAGTACGACTACCTCTTCGCGGTAGGCACTATCTTTGCCTTCCTCGATGCCTGGAACATCGGTGCCAACGATGTCGCCAACTCGTGGGCTTCATCGGTATCTTCCCGATCTATCAGCTACTTCCAGGCTATGATCGGTGCTAGTATCATGGAGTTCACTGGTGCTCTTGGTGTTGGTGGCCGTGTGGCTGATACCATCCGAACAAAGATTGTTGATGTCGAGGCCTTTGATGACAGTCCTGCCCTTCTTATGCTGGGTATGGTCTGCGCCGTTGTTGCTTCTGCTAGTTACCTCACCTTTGCTACCCGTTTCGGTTTCCCTGTGTCTACTACCCATTCTATCCTTGGTGGTGTTTTGGGTATGGGTGTTGGTGCCCTTGGTGGCTCTGGTATCACTTGGGTTGGCTACAAGGAGGACGGCTCTCTTGATATCCAGCAAGGTGTTGTTCAGGTTAGTACTTAACCACCATCTCAAACTCACACCTACTAACTCATATCTCACAGGTCTTCCTCGCTTGGATCATCGCCCCTATGCTTTCCGGTATCTTCGGTGCCTCCATCTTCCTCTTCACAAAATACTGCGTCCTCCTCCGCAAGAATCCCGCCATCAAGGGTCTCATCCTCGTCCCCTTCTACTTCTGGGCCACCGCCTCACTCATCGTCATGCTTCTCATCTGGAAGGGTGGCTCTTATGAGGTCAAGCTCACCGAGCAGCAAATCCCCGGTGTCATTGTCGCCGCTGGTGCTGGCTGGGGTCTTCTTATGGCCATCTTCCTTGTCCCCTGGTTGTACCGTATCGTCATCAAGGAGGACTGGCAGCTCAAGGCCTACCACATCTTCCTTGGCCCTCTCCTCCTCCGCCGTGGACCTGTCCCCCCCACCCCCGACAACTTCCAGGGCGTCGTCCGCAACTTCTACGAGGGTCATCTTACCCGCGAGGAGCTTGAGGAGCGCCGCACTCAGCGCGCTGCTGCCCTTGGTGAAGATCTTGAGGCCGGTGGCGATGACAAGAAGGTTGTCACTGAGCAAGCCACCGAAGAGGAACCCGCCGTCAACCCATACCAGCACAAGTCCATGATTGGACCCAAACCTGATGCTCCTTGGTACACTGGTGCTTTCATGTGGTGGGCCTTCAAGTTTGCCATTCTCCACGGCGTCGATAAGGATATTGTTAGTTCCCAGAGCGAGAAGTCTGTTGTTGCTGGCGATGTTGAAGAGATTCACGCTCGTGCCGAGCATTTTGACAACCGAACCGAATTCCTGTACACTTTCCTCCAAGTCATGACCGCTGCTTCTGCCTCTTTCGTCCACGGCGCAAACGACGTTGCCAATGCTGTCGGCCCTTATGCCTCTATCTACCAGATCTGGCAGTCCGGCGCAGTCCCTGGAAGCAAGGCTCAAGTTCCTATTTGGATTCTCGCTTTCGGTGGTGCTGGTATTGTCATAGGTCTCTGGACATATGGTTATAATATCATGCGCAACTTGGGTAACCGTGTGACTCTCATGTCTCCTGCTCGTGGCTTCTCCATGGAACTTGGCTCTGTTATCACTGTCATCCTAGCCACTCGTCTTAGTAAGTTGTCCCGCAAACACTTTTCAACAACATGCACTAACCAGTCTTGCAGAGCTGCCTGTGTCTACTACTCAATGTATCACTGGTGCCATTGTCGGAGTCGGTCTCTGCAACGGAGATTGGCGTTCTATCAACTGGCGCATGGTTGGATGGATCTATCTTGGATGGTTCATCACTGTTCCTACAGCTGGTCTGATCTCAGGTTGCTTGATGGCTTTCATCACATACGCTCCTAACTGGAACTAGAAAATAGATTGCGATAGAACTGTTATGATTTTATGTTAAATGGCGTTTGGGAATACGATACAGAATACACCAATTTTATGATTCCAAATTACCTTAAACACATAAGCTTGCACATGTGACTTCTAGGGAAGGCAAAACTTAGGACCTTTCTCCTAAATTACAAAAAGACTAAGGTAAATTTAGGTAAGTTTAGTATAGCTTTAGTATGCCTTTAGATCAGCTCTTCCTTTAGCACTTTGTCTCAAGGCTAGAGGTTTTCTTGCTCCTTGAGAGACTGTTTAAAGCATCATCATCACATCTTGACTATGCAGCTCATATAAGAGAAAGAGACAGGTTACTTTTGTTAAAGGAATGGCTATCTTAAATGATGAAACAATGTACCTAATCCCTCCTCAACCTGCCACTAGACACAGCACTAAGTACTGAATTCTTATTATGTATCCAGGTCAAGTGGTTCTCTTGTGTCCAGTGACACTGGCCTTCAGATTGATGTCTTCAATCTCGCGCCTGGATGGCCTTGCCCTCGTTTGGGAGCGCATCAGTTGTAGAGTCGGGCGAATCGCACGGAGCGCTTCAGGGGCTTATGCTCCTTCTCATCTGCTTCGACGTACTTAGCAGCCCATTTCTCAACGGTCTTTTCAACAGCCTTCTCGACCGTGGTGTCGTCATAGGGATCTGAGCGCTTATCGTGCTTACCATCCTTGCTTCGATTATCCAACTTCTCATGCTCGGTGGACTCAGTAGTCTCAGCGGTCTCCTCCTCCAACTCGAAGATGGCAATGAGGGCCTTGCGGACTTCCTTGTCGATGATCTTCTCAAGAAGCTTCAGAACCTTCTCGATGGCGTGTTCGACCTCCTCATCTGAAGGATTATCACCCAGAGCCTCGAGGGTCTTGGCGAAGATCTTGTCGGCAGCCTTGATGATTTCGCTGATAGCACGAGCAAGGCACTCAATAACGACTTCCTCCTCAGGCTCTGCAACACCTTCAATCGTGACGATGTAGGTGATGGTCTTCTTGATGTTGTCTGCGATGATACTCTTGATGGCTTTCTCAACCTTCCTGACGTACTTGAGGATAGTTCCAGAGGTAGGGTCTGAACCGGCCTTCTTAACAGCCTTTCGGATGACCTCCTCGATAGCGTTGGAGATGTTGTCCTCAGCCTCCTCAATGTACTCCTCTACCTTGGCACTGTTGGCTTCTAACTCAGTAGCCTCGGTAGCTTTGTTAGACTTGGACTCAAGAGAGCGCTTGTGGGCGCCCTTACCACCCCAGTGTCCGGCATCAATGACAAAAAGCTTCTCTCTGAACTTGCGCTCATGAGTGACGCGGGCATCCCAAAGCTTCTCCAAAGCCTCGTGCTTGGCCTTTTCCTTCTCATCCTCCAAGCTCGCCTTCTTGGCGGAGTAGTGGGAGGACTTTTCGTACCCGGTGGGCTCATGTTCATGCTCCTTATGCTCATGATGGTCGTAGTGATGCTTCTCTTCAGGCTTATCCTCATGTTCCTCATGCTGATCGTGATGATAATTCTTGGGCTCATGCCCATGCTCATCTTCCTTTGAGTGGTGCTCCTTGTGCTCTTCCTTTGGCTCATGATCCTTGTGCTCGTGGTGACCAGAGTGGTGTTTCTCAGGCTCTTCGTCCTTGTACTCATAGTGCTTATAGTGGCCAGAGTCGTGCTTCTCCTCAGGCTTCTCGTGCTCGTAGTGCTTATGCGCCTTCTTTCCGAAGTGAAGATGGTAGAACTTGTTAAGAGCCTCTTGGAAATGTCCCTTCAGAATCTCTTTGACCTCTTCCTCGGACTTCTTGTAACCACCATGCACGGAAGCAGACCTCTTATCATGCTCGTGCTCATGCTCATGCTCGTACTTAGGTCCATATTTGTACTTGTGCCCGTGCTCTTTCTCATGTTTGTACTTGTCCTCTTCGGAGTGATACTGGTGCTCAGGATCATCCTTGTGCTTGTACTTGTGCTCGTGCTTCTTGTTGACCTCTTCTAAAAGCTTCTTGTGCTTCTCGGCCTCGAGCTCACTCTGAGATGCCTTTTCCTTCTTGGAAGTATTAATGTGAGTACGAGAGTGATCGGACTTTTCCTTGTAGTAGACAGAAACTGGATCCTTGTGCTCAATTGATCGCTTGTGGTGGCCATAGTCGTACTCATGGCTGTAGTGATGCTTATGAGGATCATGGTGGTGGTGACCGTGGTGGCCATCGTGATGACCATAGTGGTGAGGGTCGTGGTGACCATAATGGTGCTTGTGATGATCATGATGATGGCCGTCGTGATGATGCTTGTGATGATCGTGATGATCGTGATGATCATAACCATGGTGGTGTCCGTCGTGGTGACCATCATCCTTATAGTCGTAGTAAACGTGATGCTGCTTATAGTGGTAATGGTCGTCAAAGTGCTTGTGGCGGTGCTTGTGGACATGGTCATGAGCGTGGCTGTGGTTATGGCCATGATGATGTCCGTGATGGTGCTTATGTCCGTGACCATGGTGCTTCTCTCCGTCATCCTCAAGCAAGCCACGCGCATGGTGGTGGTGGTACCCATCATGGTGCTCGCCGTGGTGGTGCTTGTGACCCTCGTCGTGACCGTGGTGATGGTTGTGGTGCTCAACATGATGATGGCCGTGATGCTCATTGTGGTGATGATTTCCATCATGGTGCTCATAGTGGTGGTGCTTTCCATCGTGATGTTCGCCATGGTGGTGCTTGTGAGGATCATGGTGGAGACCATCGTGGTGACCATGGTGATGACCGGGATCGTCGCGGTGGTAGTGATAGCCGAAGTGCTTGAAGTAATCGTCCAAGAAAGCATTGAAGTCACGGTGGCTGCTAGGATCATAGTAGTGATGGAGCTTGTAGTGATCATAAGCATCGTGATGACCATGATGACCGTGGTGACCGTGATGATGTCCGGGATCGTGATGATCGTGGTGCTTGTGGCCATCGTGGTGGTCATGATGGTAATGTCCAGGATCGTGGTTCTTATGGTGGTCATGATGATCATGATGATCATATGAACGGGCATGATGCTTGTGATGGGGATCATGATGATGGTCCTTGTGATGAAGGTCATGATGATGCTTCTTATGGCGGTGATCATGATGATGATGCTCCTTGTGGAGGTGACCGTGGAGGTGACCGTGTCTGTGTCCATGACGATGAGCATGGTTGTGACCATGGTTATGGTGATGCTTGTGGTAATGCTCATGGTGGTGTTCCTTGTGCCTGTAGCGGCATTAGTACTGACAAATCGATTGGATGAAGCGGGGTGGGTACTTCTCTTCTTCCTCTTCGGCTTCAACCTCCTCCTCTTCCTCCTTCTTCTTCTTATACTTCTTCTCTTCCTCTTCCTGAGCTTCAGCCTCCTCCTCCTCCTCCTCCTTCTTCTTCTTGTACTTCTTCTTCTCTTCCTCGGCCTTTTCCTCTGCTTCTTCCTTGTTCTTCTTGTACTTCTTTTCTTCTTCAGATTCTTCGGCTTCGGCTTCGGCCTCTTCCTCTTCTTCCTTCTCCTCAATCAACTCGATCTTCTTGTGCTTGTACCTGAGTAATGTTAGGTGAAGTGGGACATGCTCATTAAGGGATTGACTTACTCCTTGCACTCAGCGCAAGTATAGCTGAGAACGAAGTACTTCTCGTTAATGTCAGGAGAGCGGCTGTAGAGCTCGTACTTCTTGTGCCCGTGGGAAATGGTAGCCTTGACCTTGATGTAAAGTCTCCAGCCTCCATTGTCCTCGAGGGGACAGAGGTCGCCGTAAGAGCCGCCATCCGAGAGGGAGAAAAAGGGGACCAAGCACTTGGCCTCCTTGTAGTCGTTCTTGGCCTTGCAGTGGTCGCTCTTCTTGTTGTACTTGAAAGAGTCCTCTGTGGGAGGCTGACCACGCTCGATGTAGACGGCTACATCTTCGTACTTGTAGTGATCGATATGCTTGAAGTTGAAGACGATGCCGTTGTCCTTGAAATCGAAGGAAACCTGAGTCAAGGCCTCGTGGGGGGCGCAATGAGATGTGCCGACACAGAGATCCCAGGAGTTGCCAGGCTTATAGTCGTTCTCAGGGAAGACAAATGTCGCAGGGTCGGGAACCCACTTGTGCTTGCCATCCTTTGAACATCCTTCAAGAGAGCGATGCTCTTCTTTACCGGATTCAATCTTGAAATGGGCAAGCGACTCGTGGGCTACAACCCCGAGGGCCCCGTTAAGGGCGTAAAAGAGGGACGTTCTCATCTCTTACACAGGACAGAGCGCAGAAATGAGAGGGTAACGAATGAGGTGAGAACTTGATCGGTTTGATGAGACTGATCACTGGAGATCCTCCATCTCTTTTGTACTTAGATTCATGTGACGTCTCATCTCACTTGCTGAATCTCACGTGTGGAAGGAGGAGGTTGGAAGCATGATGACGCCGCCTTCATGGCGGTATTCAGAGTTTCGAGGCTTCGGTGAGAAATATGTCAAACTTCAGAATGAGGAGATATTGTGTCGAAAGGGGCTTTGTGGATCGATGATGCCCCAGCAACGTTGCCAATGAAAGTGAGGGTGAGGAGAGGGGCTTCGACAACAAGCCGTTCTGATGTTTATCCAAGTTGATTAAATGAAGCAAGACCATGAATTGCCTCTAATTGTTTTCATGAGTTGCTTCAAATTCCACTGCTCAGCTGGACTCTATGAAATGTCCATGTCCGTGAATGAGCACCATGATAGTAATTGAGATACCAGAACAACCCCTTTACTGAGCTTTCCGCGACGTTGGGACGATATTCCAGCAGATTCACCTAGGAGTTCAGTTCCGAGGAGGAGAATGAGGCTTTTGTGGCATATAGCCAAGATGTAGGTGAATATCCATCGCGCCATTCGACGAGTACCACATCGTATGGCCTCCGCGTTGCTCAGGAACAGTAAATCGGTTCCCTAGGCTCTCTATCCCAGTCCAAGTCCCAGTCCCCGTCTCTTCGTGTAGATGTGCAAGTTCCATGCCTCCTAGAATTCGCAACTTGATGGAAGATTGCATGTGAAAATGTAACATGAAGTGATCCAGAGGCTATGCTGAGCAGGTTTGCGTGATTGATGATGATAGGTCGTAGTCAAATGACGAGGTCGGTCCGTCTCCAAAGCTGGCTGCAGGATGCATCTCGTCTTGCGAAAAAGAAGTCCAATAGTTGTTTGACGATGCTGAAGAAAGAAGTTGTCGATGATATCGAAGGACTTTTTGCGTTGGTTCCTGAGGCCCAGATTGAGGAGTAACTTTGTTGGGAAAACTTCGATAGGTCGAAACAAGGGAAATAGGCAGGAACGGAGATAACCTAACGAATTCCTCATGTAGAAACCAGCTGCATTTACATTAAACGAGATCAGACGATGGAATACGAAATTTAAGCGTCCTGCAGGTTTGCGATAAGCTTTAAGCTTAAACGAGTGCCGAGGCTTATTGTCATTGGGTTTGAGGGCGAATCGACGATCCATTGTTTTCCCCATGGGGTCTTCCTTAATCTTGTGATTCCATAGTAAACAATAGGACAATAGTTGCGAAGAACAATACTAGGGGGGAAAGCCTTGTTGATGTTTATGGTTAGTTTCATAGGAGGCCTCATTCTGGACGGAATTGGTAGCATTCACAAGTAACGGTCTGAGCTCTAGATCAACAAACGTATTCAATAGTTGGGTGAGGTATGGAGGAAGAGGTGCGATCAATACGTGTACGAATGTTCGCAACGGTAGTGTGTAACGTTATCCGGAGATGAGCACCCATGATTTCATTGAATGAGCAGAAATGGCATATTCAAACATCAGATATATTAACAAGAGAAATGTTTTATATACAAGATTTCAGAAGTGAACATTCAAAGAAACAGTTGAAAGCTATGTGCCATGAAATGTCTATCTTAAACTATCCAACCGTGAGGCTTTTCAAGCCATAAAATCTACTACCACACGAAACTCGCGATGCCCTCACTTTTCGCCTCGGCACTCTTCCATATGTCTGTAATATCTAGAATATCTATCAATTCAATCGCATATCCTTCAATAATGAACAATATTGAAATGCATCAGTGTATTTAACTTATACACTGTTCAGTTCCATCCGAGAGCGAACATGTCGCTGTGTACTTAGCACTCTCCATTTGACACTGGCAGTGGCAGCGTCCAGCCTGATTCACCAGGAACATTGTTTGTAAAATATTTACTCATCCATAGTCTTAATATCATCTTATTTCCTTCAAACTTCCTTTCATCTATCTCTTCATTCTCCATCATCAGTCATAACAACATCTCATTGTTGATCATCACCATCTCACTGTCTATCAACCATAACCATCTTGCAACTCTTTTGTATTATCACGACCTACCAAGACAAGTCAGCATGAAGGTAGCTGTCATCGGCGGTGGTCCAGCTGGACTAGCTACCCTTAGATTCCTTGCTCACGCCCACGAGTACTTCCCCATTCCTCCTATCGAGGTCCGACTCTTTGAAGCTGAGTCCCATATCGGAGGCACTTTCTCCTATCGCGTCTACGAAGACGCTGAGGCAAGTCATCACCCCTTTACTTTAATGAAAACGTATGCTAATCATATCATAGCTCGTCTCTTCAAAGTATCTGACTGCTTTCTCCGACTTTCGTCTTCCAGACAATGCCCCCGACTTCGTTACCCCTGAAGTCTACGTCCAGTATCTCAAGGACTACGCCACCAACTTCGCCCTCTGGCCTATGATCGAGCGTAACACAAAGGCTGACAAAGTTCGTCGTGGACCTAACAACATTGGCCATGTCATCTCTCTGCGCAACAAGCGTGGTGCCTTTGATTGGGAGTGTGATGCCGTTGCTGTCTGCAGTGGAATCAACGTCAACCCAGTCATGCCCTACATCGAGGGTATCGAACGAGTTCCCACGATCCTTCACTCATCCCATCTGAAGTCTCGAGATCAGTTTGGTGAAAACACTAATGTGTACATCATGGGTGCTGGTGAGACCGGTATGGATCTTGCGTATCTCGCTGTCACTTCTGGCGCAAAGACTGTAACTATCTGCCATCGTGATGGATTCTTTTGTGCACCTAGGGTATGTTATCACAACAATCTTGTAAGTATAAGCTAACAATTCACAGATCATCCCTGTTCCCCAAGCCTTGGGACGTCCTTCACCCACTGCCAATAAGCCTGTCGACACCTCTGTCGCCAGCTTGTTCGACACAGCCTATGTGCATCCAAAGCTCCAGAGGAGCCAGCTTCTCTGGACTTACTATGACAGCTGGATCAAGAATATGCATAAGTTCATCTCAGGCACTGAAGAGGGTCCTGATCAGTGGGTTGGCCAGATGAGCCCAACTCGCAAGTACATGGATTCAAGTAAGTATCCCCCCCTTTCCATGATTAAGAGATATAATAGCTAACATATGAATAGTTCTCCTCTGCAAGTCCGACAAGGCTCTGCCATACATGAACGTCGGCAAGCGATCCCAGTCATGGGGCAACCGTATTCGATCTTTCTTCATGAATGTCAAGATTGAAGACACTAAGGGCAAGAAGATCGACGTGATGACCTGGCCCATGAGCATTGATCGAGATGGCTGCATGCAGTTCGACAACAAGCTTCCGAGTGATTCGATCCTCCCAAAGGAGCAGCTCAAGCCAGATGTCTTGGTCTTTGCGACTGGCTACACTCGAGATTTCCCTTTCCTGGACAACGAGTACCCAACTGTCTCTCAGACCAACATTCGAGAGATTTACAAAGAAGGAGATGTGACTCTTGGCTACATTGGATTTGTCCGCCCTTCTATTGGGGCAATCCCACCTCTCGCCGAGCTACAGGCTCAGCTGTGGGTTCTTCACCTGCTCCAGCACCAGTACCCTAAGGAGGTACCTGCTGTCCGTGACTCCAATGCCCTCGAGTCCTACGATCTCGACTATCGTCTTCACCCACGAGGTAACTACAGTTTCTATGAAACCAAGCGAGCTGTTGACCATGAGAGCTATGCTTACCAGCTCGCTCTTGATATCGGTTCTGCACCCAAGGCCCTTTCGGTCATGAAGAAAGGTTGGAAGGTGTTCTACACCTGGGCCATGGGATCCAACTTCAACACCAAGTTCCGAATGGTCGGCCCCTGGAAGTGGGAGCAGGGCGCTGAGAACATCATGCGAAACGAGTTGTACAACATCGTCAAGCGCTCCGACGGCTTTGTCTGTAAGTATTCCCTCATGCCCCCTTATCTGAAACATATAACTGATTTCATAGATCTTGCGACCTACACTCTTGTACCTCTTATTCTTTTCGGAAGCATGAGCTTGGTCCTCTATGCTTGGTACGCTATCTGCGACTTTTTCGCCTCTCTTTTTGGTGGACACTCTGGATCTGCCACGAACGACCGGAGCGCCCATGACGACCGAATTGCGTGAGTGGACATTGACATCAAATTTTGACTTTGAGTATGAAGCCACGAGAGGTTTTGAGCACATGGAAGGATAGACTTTGTGCATTTTGCGATGCTGACTTACACCGAATATGAGAGGTTGGTTTGAGTCTTGCAAGTCGTTATTGGTTTTCTGTGGACTAGCGAAACCCGTTAGTACTACGGAGTAGTTCTTCTGTAGAAGAAACTAATAGACAGATGAGTGACTTGTGATTTTTGGCGATTGCAGCAGATGCAGCTGCTTAGGCAGTTTCATGCTACTCAGTACCTTCAATTCAGTGTGCATTTTTAAAATAATTGCCATTTAACGTGAATTTCCATTCTATAAGTTTCTCGTGAGAATAAGCCTCATAAACTGGTCTAAAGGCTTCCTAAAATATACTAAACTTACCTAAATCTTTTTATTACTTATAGACAAGAGGTCCTACCATAGTAAGTTTTCTTGCCTCCCCTTGCTGCCGAGATCTCGGTGAAGATCGGAGTGTGGGGGCCGTGGCGGGGCTCACCGAGGTGAGGCTGGCTTACCTTAGTTTTTTCTTCTTTTCAAGAATCGCAAATCACACTCGCTCCAACAAACACAATGGACAAGGAGACGGTACAGCCCAATTCATGGGTAGCCCTACGGCTTCCCAATGAGACATATCGTGTATTACAGGTCGTACCAAATACGTAAGCCAATTATCTTTTCCCCACCCTCTGCACGACTAATTTGCGACAGGACAATCTCGCTGGGCAAGTATGGCTCATTCCCAACAAATCTGATCATCAACCGTCCGTACCACTTCACATACGAGGTCCAAGACAAGCGCGAAGGCGAGACATTTGCGCGTCTCCGCATCGTATCCGCTAAAGAGCTCAATGCCGACGACTTGGCCGACACCAGCGCCGAAGCGACAGAACCAGCCGAGGGAGACGATGTTGTTGCAGCTGCAGATGGAGAGGAGCTCACCCTCGTTGACGAGAGCGGAAAGGTTCTCATCCGATCGAATCGCGAGATCATCGACGACTCGGCCCGACAGACACTCAAGCCGGAAGAGATTGAGGAGCTCAAGCGCAAGGGCGCATCGGCAGGCAAGGAGCTCATCGCCAAGCTACTGCTGTCGCATACGGCTATTGACCAAAAGACGGCGTATTCTCTGGCCAAGTATAAGCTCCTCAAGACGAAAAAGTATATTCGACGGTTTACGGTGTTACCCCTTGACGTGCCGATGCTAGCGCAATGGTTGCTGGAGGATCGCGATGCTTCAAAGATTTTGGAGATGAGGCAGGAGATGATGGCGCTGGTCGGTTGCTGGGCTGATGTTCACTATGGCGGTGTTCCTACCGAGGATGCTGGTGCTTCACAGGGCGGGAGGTGGTTGGTGGTGGATGATACGGGTGGCTTGCTGGTGGCATCTTTGGCTGAGAGGATGGACATTCTGCATCCCAAGCCTGAGGAGGAGAACACGGAAGATCCCACTGCACCAGAAGTCACAGAAACCAACACTGCCCCTACAGACGAAATGGACCAAGACCAGCCCCAGACAACAGAAGCAACAGACCCCGAACAAAAGCAGGAGAAGAAGCGATCTTCTAAGCGAAGCGACTTCAACGTCCCCTACGTCAACAAGAACACCCTTACCCTGATCCACGGCCAGACCCAGCCCAACCTCGCCCTCCTACGATACTTCAACTACGACGCCGCAAACGCCAACCCCTCTCCACCCTACCACCCCCTCGACACCAACCTCATGGATATTTCATGGCTGCAGCTGCTTTCCCCCGAGGAAGACGACGCATACAACAACAAGCCACCCGAGGCAACACCAGAGGAAATTGCGACATGGAAGACGAATCGTAGAGGGAATTATCACCGCAAGAGAAGAAGGTGGGCGCGTATTCGGCATGTGGTCGACACAACACGCGCTGGAGGGTTTTCAGGTCTCGCAGTTGCAAGCACCATGGATCCCATCTCTATTGTTCGCAGTACAGTTCCTTTACTAGCCGGTGGCGCCCCCATCGCGATTTACTCTCCCACCATCGAGCCCCTGACGCAACTAGCCGATTGCTTCAGTGTGGCGCGTCGAGCCGCATGGGTATCATCGCCTCCACCAGAGGTCGAAAGCAAAACAGCTGAAGAGCTTGAGCGCTGGGAGGGCAGCGAAGAGTTCCCCATCAACCCTACGCTTCTGCTCGGAGTGACTATCCAGACTAGCAGGGCACGACGATGGCAGGTTCTTCCCGGAAGGACACATCCTTTCATGATGGGTCGTGGAGGTGCAGATGGATTCTTATTGACAGCGTGGAGGGCGGTGCCTGTTGAAGGTAAAATCGAGGCGAGAGGAAGGTTTAAGAGGAGAAAGCTAGAAACCTGAGTTGAAGAGAGGTTTTGGATCAGGGATGTCTTGATAGCGTACGTATAAGTAATCATCTAACTGGAGCATGTGCAAGTTGATACCGCCATCTCGTCCAGTTCACAAACCCATTTGATATGTGTCAAGCATTTTGGGCTTCTTTTGGTTGACCTTCTAAGCCTTTACTGGCATCTATTTACTGCTTATTCCTTCGGAGCCAACAAGGCAATATATATGCCAGTGGTAAACTTGTATAGATGAATCACAATATTTGTTGAAGTTGTTACACGATGAACCTCTTGTTCATATCAATAAAGAAACAATCTTGTTGAATAACAATGCGATGCCGTCGCCCAACCCAATCTCATACTGCCATGTACACCAGGAGCTCTGATATGTGTGCCTTTAGTTCCCTCCATTCGGGCGCCACTGGATCATCTTTATGGGTATCCTCCCACTCACTCTCATCCACATCCAACTGCAATGTCAAATAGCACGTCCCATATGAAGGGAAATAAGATTGATATCGAGGTCCTGCTTTATCTTCTCATTTCTTTTGTCCATTCTTTGACGGGTGATGGCACGTTTGGCCATGGCCATATGGAATTCCGCCTTAGGAACCTGCTCCTAGTTATCCTTTTCAAATTCAATACCCAATAATCCCAGATTCGAGGCTATCCGGAGTATTTTCGAAAGAGATTCAAGATTGTCGAAATTCCGATAGGGGTAGAGAAAGCGCAGAGTGACCAGGGCTACCAGTGGGAGCTCGCAGAACTTCGTTACAGCTTTCAACCGATCATCATAATGCTTATAGGCCAACGCCCAAGAAGCAGGGGGGTTCTCGCCAACGCCAACTTCCTGCCAAGTCATCAGCTCTGGTGCTTGAGGAAGACACTTGGTGTTGAAAATGTTCAGCTTGATTTGAACTGTTGGCGTGATGGGGGCAAAGCGCGGTCTAAAAAGGGTCGAATTTATAATATCAGTAAATCGGCCCAATGACTCAGGTGAATCGAAAATGAACTGCACTCCTTGTAGGAGTTGCTGTTGCTGGAAATTGGTGTGCTTGGCGGATATGATTTGGAACGGAATGGCATGTCCGTTCTCTGGTACAGCGACTTTGAGCATGCCGAGCTTTGTTTTACTTGTATAGCCTTCTTCATCTTTCTCCAAACAATAACTTCTATGCTTCTCGTACATCTCCTCAACATTATTGTGGAGTCCGAACCCGAATACATAAGAACTGGATGGTTCCGGCAATGTCGTTAAGCCTTCAGGCGTCATCCCAGAGACTACCGCTCCAGGGGGCGCATTCTCATATGCTTGGCAGAGATTCCTGCGTTAGGGTGCGCATCATTGTAATTGCGTGCTGTGGCAGAAGGTGTTGTAATAGAGGGTATTGCTATGCATTCTAATGTCGTGGTGGGCGTATCTGACCGTTCACGTCGGCCTTGCTCGTGGTTCTCAGTGGCAGTTTTTGCAGCCTACTCGAGTAATTAGATATACAGACGCGTTGATGAACAGAATGACTTACAGAGAAACCCAATTTATCAGGCGGCTTCCTGTTCTTTCGTTTAGGCCATCGAGGAAGGTACATGTTATTGGAGAGTTGTGATATCTCGATGGGCCACGAGGAAGCGGTGTCGAGAATCGTCAGTCGTAAATGAGAAGATAGCAAATGGAGATGAACATTGCAATGATGAGACTGTCGAACACAATGGAAACTGTTGCATAATCTTGAAACTAATGCAAGAATGAAGTAGAAATGCCTATCAAAAAGCGAAGGAGAAGTAAGTGGAAAGGGGCTTCAGGGTAACAAAAGCATCACTCGGTCTTGCTTCCCAAGCTCTACAACATCAATCCTGAGAATCACTAGGACAATGACACCGGAGAGTAGGCAGCGAATCGATTTAATAGTGAAGCATTAGCCGTTAAAGCACTCTCAGTTTCATGTATATAAATTGTTCCAACTCCTGTTTGTTATTCTTCTCCTATCCTCTCCTCTCCTCTAACCAGTTCCAGCATAAAATGTAAGTGAACTCGTCTTGTTTATATCCCAACCTTTCCTTCCATCAGTCTGATTTCAAGCCCGAGTCACAACGATACATGTAAAGTTCTATCCGGAGGCGTTGTCCGGGATTCAGCCTTAGGTTAGGAAGCATTATCATAGTCATTACTCCTGGATGAAAGACCGTAGAGATCTGAAAGAACTTCTTGGTTTCAGATACCCACTGTCGGCAACAAGATAAAGGGGCAACGATGACACATGGAACTCGCCCCATGCGATACTTCAATGTCATAATAGAAAACGCTTATAGAGTCTTGCCGAGGCCACATCAGGAGGCCCCCCGAGGATCATCCATTTGAATAGAGATTTCATAGACCACAAAGTCTTGGCAACTGCATCCTGTTGATGCAGTTGGTGAGAGACATCCGGTCTGAAACCAGGGATGTTATTAACTAGTTTTATATGAGATTTTGCTGGCTGAAGCCAATTTTCGGCTGTCCGGAACGTAGTGGGAGACGTTTCTTTGATGATGTGACTTAATCCTCTTCCTGTCCTGGGTGCTCATCTTGGTAGACCAAGGCTTCCTTCCTCTGGTTCGATGGCATCATTCTCGACACAACACATCATACGTTCTTCGTGTAATGTGTGGCTATTGCAATGCCATGAGGGACGTGAAATGGACTTTTCCTATTATAGTAACACTTGAAATGCAAATATGCAATGAATCCAGCCACCATACGAATGCCTCGTGAGAATAACAAGGGTCAGGTTTGCTATCGGAAAAGTCACTCTCAGATCGTCTCAGGTGTTGACTGTGTTCGAGATGATGAATAATGTGCGCAGATATCGGAGTCGAAGACTGTGATAGAACAGATCAAGGTACAGAGGTTCGGGCTGGATGGTGGCTGCTGTGCGGTATTGCAGCCATTCGTCATAAAAGAAGTCCTTGACTGGGTCAGATATATCTATTCCCATTTCAGAGGAGTTTAAAATGTCATCTACTAAGATAACCTGGATGCTCTTTTGTATTTTACCAAGGCGTAAATGGTTGCAGACTTTCGGGAGCTTTCATGATGATGGGGGCAGGGAGAACAAGGGTGACAGAAGTATGATAAAGAGTTCCAGGTTCGTTCATTGATTTTGTAAAGACACAATGACGTCATCATCATCGTCAGAGGTAGGAAGGCCCTGTTCCAGGACATCTTCAATCGTACAATGATATGCGTGCGTAGATACCGTAAACTTCTCTGCATGTTGTTGAATATCCTTCGAAATATATACAGAATTTGAATTGTTTTCTTCTGTTCTGAACTTTCTCATGAAAGAAGAGCCCTTGTATGAAATGATCTTGTTCACTGACCCTTTTGTTCAGGGCAGTAACATGCACGTGCCGCCGTTCATATCCTTCTCACAGTTCACCTATGACTGAAGGCTGCAAAGACCTGAGGAGAGAGTGCTTCTGGCGGTCCAAACCTGCAAATAGTTCTAGCATATCCCGGCCAAGTTTGGTGAGACGTGTCTGGGGAACAGTGGTGGATGCTGTAGTTCATGAATCCAAACGTAACCAGTTCGAGTCGCTGTCCACCAGGCTCATGAATCTGGGTCGACTTTGATAAACTGTTTTTTTTTTCTCTTCTTCCACCCTTTGCTCTTCTTCAGGGCGCGGAACTTCTCGTCAACATATGCCTTGGAGTGGCTGTTAGGCCACATGTGGGCTCGGTCGATAGCTCCCACGGTAGGGGACATCATATCTATATCCCAGACATTTGTGGAGGCTAGGGATATCCGCTGTAAAGCATTACTGTTCGGCTGTCAGTGCATGGATGCACGAGCAACCGGTCCGGGTCGCTGTCCACTAGACTCGTGAATCTGGGTCGACCTTCATGACCTCTGCTTAGTCTCTACCGTGTGATATTGAAAGACAATTATGTTTTGACCACAAGATTTGACCTCGTTGAAGTATGCGGCCGGAGTGTTGTGACCTTGAGCATGAGAGTTAAAGATTCTGTGCTGTGGTTAGTGGCTATAGGACTTCGTGCAACGATCGACTTACCGTGTGGAAGGACAGTGATATTGAGACGCTGCAGAGATAGTATATAAAGTTATAAAGTAAGAATAAGATGGCCAAAATCGGTAGGTGAAGAGTTAAGGTTCCTTGTAAAGGATGACATCGTGGTTTCTAAGAAGATGTCATCACAAGCGACAAGGAGAACAGGGGAGCAGTTCGAGCATCACAGGGCGCACAATTCGCGGCATTGCTCGTTGGTCAGTATCTCTGCGTCATACAGTGATAGTAAGTGATTTGGGAGTTCTCTTTTCATGGAAGAGCACGATCGAGGAGGGTTGTCGGAGACTGGCCATGTTAGTTACGTCAGGCCCTTTGGCGTTCTTTGTGTCGCCCCATGATTCAATTATCTAGAGGCAGCGCTCGCCACGGTGAGTATGTGGCTGGCCATATACGCCCGAGGTGGTAGTAGTCAACTACCGTAGTGACTTTGCATTCTTGTGGTGTTTCCTGCTAAGCACTGAGATTGATTATCTCCAGGGGCACGACTATTCTGTCTGGCGGACACCCACATGATGGGCGTTGTTGTACGCTCTAGTCCCGACTTGAACGGACGTTGGCGATGTTGCCCTGATGTGGGTGAGTTGCTCTAATACGATAATAAGGCAAAATATTGCTGTATTTTGGTTGGAATCACGTTGTACGTTCCCTGAATGCTTGGAGAGGCTTCCTTGTATATGAAGACTTTACTATGGCGAGACCAAATAAATGTCTTGTTTTCCATGAGCAATTTGAAAGAGAACGGAGCGCTTCCCTGTCGTCTCTGAGTTCCTCTAGCTAGGTCAGGATCTCAGGTGTGAGTCTCAAAGTGAATGAGTATATATATAAGGTCTGAGATTATGTTGTGGCAGGAAACTCTGTCTCATCATCGGGGGATGTGGGAGAATTTATAGTCAAGAGGGAGGCCTTTGATTCTTTCTGTTTACCCAGTATGAGGTCATTCAACAATTGATTGTTCAAGCAAGGCTAGAGGTAAATACGCTGCCTAAACAATCACATGTGTTATCTTGGAAACCGGACAATAGCACGGATGTTGGCAAACAGACCCATACAAACGTGATGCCCCTGATTGTCAATGGCATGACAAAGGAGCAGTGCCAAATAGCAAAGGCCCTCAATCTCAAGCCATAAAACACGTGGTTCCATTTATGGTAATTTTTGGCAAGTTAGGTAACTTTATGATGGATTATTTTATGGTAAGTTTGGCAGCCTTTTTAAGTGTTGTATTTTGCCGCATGATGGAACGATCTCAAGTGTTCTGACACTCCAAGAATTGAGAAACACACAGCGATAGGTCAAGTAAGTACTGAAAATGTATTTTGTATGACGCCAGCTCCTCGATTCGGTGATAGTCTTCTAAAATGTGTTTCCTCGACCCATCTTGCTAATACCCTACAGAGACTTGCCCATAAACTTTCTCTTGGTAAAGCTCAACCACCACTTGCTAGGCTTAGTCTCGTCCTCATCATATACCCTAGCAAGTAATCGAGAAGCAAGCTCCTGTCGAACCTGCGACATATATTGCTTAAGCTGCTCCGCTTCTTGTCGGTCCCTAGGGGGCTCGTACATCTACAATCAAACATTAGCAAACCGGCCAATTTGTCGTGCTGTTCGAGTTTGGCAAACAAACCTGGTTAAGGGGCCATGCAGGGTCTCCGGGGATAGCAAAGTTAAGGTCAAGAGCCAAGTTTAAAACATCCTTCTGGGCATCACGCAGAGAAGCCTGAGGTCGGATCTTTGTCAGACAATCGCTGACAAACCAGATTCCATACACGAGCAGACGGTCGGCAGGGCCTTGGATCTCAAAGTTTCGGAAGAATGTGTTGGCACGGAAGAGGGCGAGGACCTCGTCGAGGATATCGTAGCTCTCGCTGTCGGGGTCGGGAGACTCGTTGGCCGGCAGAGGCGGCGAGGGGTTGGGGAGGGTGTAGGCAGGGCCTCTGGTCTTGGTACGGAGAGGGAGGAGAGGGAAATTGCCGATTATGCGGGGGATGTTGGGATCATTGTTGAAAACGGAGTTGTATGCCTGGAGAGTGTTGTTAGTTTGGTTGATATCGTGAGATGCGGTGATGCAATAGGAGATGGTGGAGTGTGTTTGTATAGTTTATTTGTGAAGTATGGGTGTTTGGTTTGGACATACCGGCATCTTGAACAGCAATTAACAGACCAATTCCAGTATATCAAAGCTGCTTGGGAGGGAAATGGACAAATCGGCGCAAGTTACGGGCTGATGCTGAGTTGCGCTTCGTCACCGGCGGGGCTACACCAAGCTCACGAAGCTCACTCGATTGGTGTGGGGCAAGGCTGGGAGCAGAGCGAAGTTGATGCCTTAATCGGTGGATCATCAATCAGGCCACAACGATGATGTGGCGCAGCACCAAGGTACCGCCTCTCTTTATGGCTGCCTAGAGCCAGGATGGCTCCTCACGTGAACTCGTTGCTCATTCGCGCCGATTAGCTCCGCGACGAATCACGGTGGCGACGCGCTTTTTCCCTCGTCCCGCGTGCAGATTCTTCCTGGCGCAGATGCAGGTCGTATCCACTAACAACTCATACCTAAGAGTGAAAGAAGCCTTGCCTTGGTTTCACGCCCTAAGTGTGATTCATTCAGTGTCACCGATATTTCCTCCTTCTCCCCCCTCCTTCACCTTCTTTTTCTTTTTCACTGTCCCTCTTACAAAAAAGAAGACTCTACTTTTTACAAAGTTGCCTTGTTCTTCTTGTTGCTCATTTCCTATTGGACGCTAAAACTCCCCTTTTTTTACTTTTTCCGTCAATCCTTTTTGACAAGGGCGACGCTCGTGCCAGACGCTAGCGGAGAGCTTGTCACTGCAAAAGACTGGAGATAAACAGGGAATCATTAAGGGCGCGTCGCAGAACCAAGGCCTTACAACAAAGACTGGAGAGAAACATCCGGCTTCAGGCAACCAACAAACGCTGAAAGAGTTATCCAAAGGGAGGCAAATACAGATCGACTATTCATTCATCGGATGCTTGCATTTGAGTAAGTTTGCGCTATTCTTCTGTTCTTTTCCCTCTGACATCAACGATATCCTCCCCAACAATCCATTTACACCCAGCGCTAATCGATCCTCCTTCGCGACAGTTCTTTGTTTGGAAACGGCAGCTTCATCGGACAGCTGCGCAGTTTGGTGGATATGGCGACTTCACAATCTTCTACCTCTTCGACTTCGCCGTCGCGCAACGGTAACGGTAACGGTGTATCACTGGACACAACGCCCTGCACTTCACAAGCGCCCATTGTCGCCCCGCGAAAAAGGCGCCCGCAGCGCATCTACCGGCCCGCAAAGAACTCGCTCTACGACATCTTTCAGCAACACGCCGGCACATCGCTCTTTGTGCGACCCATTTGTTGGACAGATTTACACGCTCAGCTGCTCGGTGCGAGATGGGAGGAACTGCCGCCTTGCGATACACCTCAGCCTTCAGCGGCCCCAGGCACGCCACCATCGCGAGGACATCTGAGCCCATCGAATACCATCATCAGCCTTAGCAACGCGCTCACGCAGATTCTCCTGCCCGATCCATTGCATCCCATCCTATCCTCCAACGCTGTCAAGTCGGTTCTCAACACGCTGTGGCCTACACCTTTCAACAAGCCCCAGTACCTGCCCGAACTCCATCTATATTTTGGCGGTCGCGTTTACCGTGACGCTGTACGCGCGCAGCTTATGTGGAACTACCCTTCTGAGGAGGCAAAGTCTTCATACTCTTCATTCAAATCAGTTTCGACGCGACCCGCTGAATCCTTCAACATCTCAACACAGTCCTCGCCAAACTACAGCCCCGCCAATTTACCCATGATCTGTTACATTGGCAAGACTCAATTGGCTTCAGTCCGAAACAACCTTTTTCGCGTCGCTTCTGGACCTGGAAGGACATGGAACGAACCCGTGTTTCGCCTCCAGCAACTGCGCGCTCGCATCCTCGTACCTTCAAATTCCGATCACGATGCTCATTTTGTGGGCGTCTTTCTAGGGATGGCGCAGAAGCACTTCTACCCTACCCCACCTATCAGTGGCAGACGCGACTCGCGCATTTCACCAGGACAGGGCATTCCTCCAAGCCCTAACTTTCACGACATCAAGTTGAAGATTCTCACGCACGACATTGATACATCCGAGTTTATTGTTTACACTGGTCACATCACAAAGGAGTTCTTGGAGAAGTTCCACGATCCCTTCAAGGCTCCAGCTGACGATGACGATGCTATTGTTTCTGGTCTCAGGATCGAATACACAAGAGTTCCTATCTGGCCGATTTTGGGACTCAGAGAGAGACTAGGCAAAGCTCTAGGTCAAGAGATTGTCGGAACCTTCAACCCAGATGAGATCGAGACATGGGAGAAAGATCCCGAGAAACCAACTGGCGAGAAGCGCAAGCGCGATGTCCTCACCGAGGTCGTCAGCAGTAGCTACGAGGAAGAGACCGAGGAAGAGCCAGCAATCGTTTCAAAGAAACGCTGTCTAAACGAGGGTACACCTGTGGGCGTGGTGATGTGAAAGCAAGCTACATGCAGTGTATGATATGAAACTGAGACGGGATGGATATACCCCACGGTTTAATTTTGAGGGCAACAGGACGCATTCGGTATACACAATACATTTGGCTGGGCTGGACTGTCTTTGGGATTGCATGAAGACTCAATCTGCCTCACAGGCACGCATGACATGGACAATGGCGCAGGGTTATAAGATAGTTGACGGCGCAAGGTTATCTGGGCATTAGGGTATGTATGAGCAACAAACAGCATTTGGCTTTGGGGTCTGGTTATGAATTGAGCTTTCAGAGGGACTGAAGTGAGGGATAGGTTTAGGACATGTACATATGCCTTTCTTGTGGTTTTGATCTTTCTAGCGAGATGGTCTGCGTTTAATCACGAATTCAATGACATTTCTTGAGCATTGTCCTTGACGCTTTGATCTCAATTGCTTTTTGGGTTGTTCGCGGGGTAGAGCATTTCTGACCATTAGCAGGCTCGACACACGTTCGTCAACTTCAAGGCCATCTCTCACAAGGAACTAGTTGTCAAAGAGAAACACATGTCTATTCAATCTATTGCTAAATCAACGGACGACGTCCGAACCTCGGAATGCTGCACGACTACACCATCTTTTCTACTCTGCTTACAAGAAAGCGGAGATATTTGAGTTTTCCCCAGACCTTGATCCGAACTTGCACCTGCATATCTTTAGTGCTCTTTAAGGGACAGCATCGTGAGAGCTTCCTATTTCGAACACCGGAAGAGCGGAGAGTGGTTGTGCGTGTGATGGATCAGCGATTGTTAGTCGAGTCTAATAATCTCCAGGTATTGGGATGCGTGATCGCAAATACTACCATTTCAATACTGGCCTGGTTATACCTTGTCTTTGGATAAGGCTGAGTTGGGCTGGGTTGGGTTTGGGCTTTTACCCGGTAATTAACAAGGTTTTTTGTTTCTACCGCTTAATTTGTTTCAATGGTAACCTTTGAAAGGCTGGGGTTGTTATGTGTGATGACGTTCTTGATGCGAATGTGAGAACAGGGGATATCGGATCTATACGCGGGATACAAATGTCAGATAGTGAATAGATTACCCAAAAAAGACATTAATCCCTCATAAGAACAATAACATCCTCGTATTAATTAGTTACAGACCGACATTTCTAATCCTCCCCGCAATTCTTGTTGCTGTATTCCCCGGACTTGAGGGGTCACCAGGGCCCGAACTACGGCAGACAAGGATCTCGGGGTCCGGGGTATGAACTCTTTTCGACTTACACCAAATGCCAATACCGATGCCATCTTTGATCAACTGCGGTATCGTCCTTCCCCACCATCATCTATTCTGTCGTTCCTCCGGTACCACCATCTTTTTTTTTTCCTTCTTCTCTCACATCTCCACCAACCACAGCAAACACACTATCACAAAAACCATCCAGCTGATCGTCGATCCCACCCCCTCTCCACGTGGATTGCAGGGACAACTTTCTGCCTCGGTCTTGTAGAGTCAGACAAGAAGAAAACTTGGAAAACATACCAAGATCTTCTGGTCTGGCAGCTGATTTCCCCACGGGGAAGCGGGGACTGTCTTCGGCTCAGGAACTTCTTTCGGGCTGATACAGCTGCTATGCACTCGTTGAATACGGCGATGGCTTCCTCTTCTGGGGGAGATGCCTTTGAGGAAAGATGCAAGTTCAACGTCGACGTCGAACCAGGGTTGAGAGAGATAAACTCAATACCTTGTGGAATATGTCAAAGCGGGAGGGGAGGAGCGCGGTGTTGCTCGAGGTTCAAATTGAGCTCATTTCCCGGATGAAAAAAGGATCAGCAATTCAACTGAGACAGCGGGATCATTGTCTGTTGACTCGTTGTTTTGACGCTTGAAAGACTTAAACTTTGCTGTGTACGGCTCTCTCCGTGGTGGTTTAGTTCAGACTTTTGTTCCAACTACCACTCTTACAACTTGAGCTCTCAGTCTTACAGTTGAGCTTCACAATGAAGTTTCAAAGTCTTCTTTCTGGCTTCGGTCTTCTTACGGCTGTGGTAGCTGTTCCAGCTCCTTTCCCTGCACCAGATGCAATTCCGGATCTTCAACCTGCTGAGCCGGCCACACCAGCTCTGGAAGAACGAGCAGCCAAAGTCACAGTCGCTGTTCCCTCTGGAACTGTCATCGGCTCAAGTTCTGGAAAAGTTGATTCCTTCAGAGGAATTCCCTTTGCGGATCCACCGACGGGCTCTTTACGACTTAAACCGCCAAAGAAACTATCCAAGCCTCTAGGCAACTTTGATGCTTCAGGACTTGTTGGTCCGTCATGTCCTCAGATGTTTATCTCATCCGGTGCCCAAGACGTCATCTCCAAGTTTCTCTCAGACTTCCTGGCCATTCCCTTCCTTACTCCCATCACTGGTCAGGAGGATTGTCTTACCATGACTGTTCAACGACCGGCTGGCACTAAGGCTGGTGATAAACTTCCTGTGTTGTTCTGGATCTTTGGCGGTGGCTTTGAACTTGGTTCGAGCGCTATGTACGATGGAACTAGTCTCTTGGGTACTGCCATTGATCAGGACCAGCCGTTTATCTATGTTGCTGTCAACTACCGCGTCGCTGGCTTCGGATTCATGCCAGGTGCCGAGATCAAGAAGGATGGAAGTTCGAACTTGGGTCTTCTTGACCAGCGCATGGGTCTTCAGTGGGTTGCCGATAACATTGCTTCCTTCGGTGGTGATCCTGATAAGGTCACCATCTGGGGCGAATCTGCCGGTGCCATCTCAGTGCTTGATCAGATGGTTCTCTACGGTGGTGATGCCGATTACAATGGCAAGCCCCTTTTCCGCGGCGCCATCATGAACTCTGGCAGTGTTGCCCCCGCGGAGCCTGTGGATAGTGACAAGGCGCAAGCTATCTACGACGCAGTAGTGAAATCGGGCGGATGTTCTGGATCTTCTGATACCCTCGCTTGTCTCCGTGGTCTGAGTTACGACAAGTTCTTGAACGCAGCAAACTCTGTTCCGGGACTCTTGTCATACAACTCCCTTGCTCTGTCATACCTCCCCCGCCCAGACGGTACAGTTCTTCCTGATAGCCCAGAAGCACTCATCGCATCAGGTCGTTACCACGCTGTTCCCATGATCAACGGCAACCAAGAAGACGAAGGCACTCTCTTTGCTCTCTTCCAGCCAAACTTGACCACGACAGCCAAGTTCGTCGATTACCTTCAGCAACTCTACTTCCAAAAAGCTACCAAGGAGCAATTGACCGCTCTGGTGAACACATATCCCACCGCTCTCAGCGCAGGAAGTCCTTTCCGAACATCCCTCCTCAACGAAGTCTTCCCCATGTTCAAGCGCCGCGCTGCCATCTTCGGCGACTTGGTCTTCTCTCTTACCCGCCGAATCTTTCTCCAAACAGCATCTGAGCAGAATCCCGACGTTCCAGCATGGTCTTACCTCGCGAGTTACAACTACGGCACACCAATTCTCGGCACGATGCACGGTTCTGATCTGCTACAAGTCTTCTTTGGTATCTGGCCGAACAACGCTATGCGCAGTATCAGGACGTATTATTTCAACTTTGTGTATAACTTGGATCCCAACAAGGGTGTTACTAAGTATGCGAATTGGCCAGAGTGGAAGGATAGTAAGAAGCTTATGTGGTTTGAGACGGCGAATAAGAACAGTATCATTGATGATAACTTCAGGACGGCGCAATATGATTGGATTTCGAACAATGTGGAGGTTTTGAAGGTGTAATTAAGGACATAGTTATGAATTAATGCATATGCTTTTGCTTGTTCAAAGATGAGAATGCCCGCATATCACTCACTATCCAGTGACTGATTGTAGTTGTGTACATCTCCTAAGACTGCCCGAGAGTTGAGGAGTTTACACCATCCAGCTCTATCCTCACTGTTGTCTATAATGTTCCGAAAGCCCGGCCTGTCATCTTGAAGTCTATTCAGAAAGATGGAAAGGCCCAATACCTCCTTATCCAGTCCATCAAAGACATGCTCCAATCAAGCTCTGCTCTAAAGCTTTGCCATTTTCATGATCTTTAAGGACATGAATTCTAGTTGTAAGGATATTTTTTCTTGACTCAGCTATTGCTCGTCAATTTGAGACCTTGAGTCATTGTCCTTCTCATGTCTACTGGCCTCCTCTTGTCTCATGGTCTTCATCACCTACCGAGCCACTGTCTCCTGCGTCAGTCACTCATCTATTGGTACGTCGGCAGCTGGAGATGTTCGTTGGCAGGCCAGCTAAGTCCCAATGACTAGCATAAGCTGTCTTAGCATTGATCTTGAGTTTTCTCTGACTGGAGCCTCTGACTCTATCCAGAGGATGTATGCATATGTTGTCGAAGCATTTCTTCACTGTTCACCCAAAAGTGAAAAGTTGGAAAAGAGTCACAGTCAACACCGCACGCACCTCGTTATAACAGGCCTCAAAAGGAATCACGTTCCACTCAACGCAGCATCATGAGGTGAGAAACCGTCACGAATGCTAGAAAGGAACAATTTCCCGCCAAGTTTGATGTCAAAAATGCAAAAGAAAGGGTCTGGCCGGGGATTGAACCCGGGACCTCTCGCAAGCTATGCTGTAGGGTTTTCCCTAAGCGAGAATCATACCACTAGACCACCAGACCGATCAAGGTTCCGAAGAACCTGCTGTGGAATCGTTGAGATTGAGTTCAGAGTTTGGTACTATATTGTACATTCTCCAACTTTCGGTCTGAATCCTCGATTCAGGCCAAATCATCAACATCGTCATGGTAATGGATAAGTGACACCAGAAGCCAAGTTGACTTACTTTGGGCAGAAGCTGTTAAATCTGCATCTTTGAACATAGTGGAGATGTGCCGTTTCAGTTGCGTCAATGTCGTTTTCGGGTCCTAACAGAAACTGTTCAGCGGTTCCAAACGATTCGAGCCAAACTTTCAAGAGTCTCAACGGTCGTCATATTTCAATGGTATTTAACTTTTATTACAAACATGCTTCCAACATCATAGTTTACACAGTCAAGCATATCCATGAGCGCTGAGCCACTCCTTGAGCTTCTCAGAGTCACGCTCGCGGTACGCAGCACGTCCACGGATCTTATCCTTGACAGTCTCCAGAGTTCGGTTGAAGCTGCTGGTATCCTTGTCGGCCATAAACTTCTCAATCTCGTCAACAGCAGACACATTGGTGAAGCTGCCAAGACTGAGCTTCATGTATCGGTCGACAACAACAGGGTTGCCAAGCTTGGTGATGACGGCATCCCAGTTGTCCTGCATGAACTGCCATTGCAAAGGACGGCCAATGACGTTGCTAGCGACAGAGCCACCGAGAACGTGCATGTCTCCGGCAGGGACGGCGTTGGAGGGAGGAGACTCGTTGAAGTTGAAGGGAATGACCTCCTTGGTCAGGAGCTCAGCATCCTTGACAGTGCCAAGAACACTGAGGGAAAGAAGCTTGCCGTCGATAGACTTGGTGTTGAACCACTCCTTCTTGAGAATCTCAACAGTTCGGGCAGGCTCCTTCATGATAGCAGCGCGCCAGATGGCAACACGGAGAGGAGCGGGGATGGATCCAGCTTCGGGGTTCTCGACCCAAATGTTGAAGCGCTTCAGGGCCTCCTCAGTCACACTACTCATGTTAGTCCAGTCAAGCTACGGATACAAGAAACTTACGCAGGGTGGCCGCAGGCAACAGCAACACCAATGATCTCCTTTCGCAAGATACCGGTGAGGTAGTCCTCGCCTTCAGGGAACTCCCAGCCAACCTCCTTGACCTTCTCATCAATGAGCTTCAGTGTGAACTTATCCAGAGCCTTCTTGATAGACTCGTCCTCTCCAAAAACGGACTTGACACCACCAATGGAGTCAAGAACCTGGCGCCAGACCAGAGTGTGGTTCTCCTTGCCGAATCCCTCGAGGAAGGTCAGCAGAGCAGGGGTGGTGCCGTTGCCAGCAAAGGCAAGGTCGGCGGTGGAACCAATGATAGAGATCTTGTCCTCGGTGCTGAGCTTGTCTAGCTGATTGCTAAGCTTGGCGAGGCGCTCAGGGGGGTAGTTGACGCGGTAGAAACCAGTGGCACCGCTGTTCAGCTTGTAGAAGTCCTCGTCGACATCACGGATGGTATCCTCCTTGGTGGTAAGAGACAGAGAGGCGATACCGGCGTGGTCCTTCTTGCCCTCGAGGCCGAGAGGAACCCACCAAGTAGTGGTGTCATCCTCAGGCTTAACATCACCAGTAGACAGGAATCGGGACTGCTTGACAGAGATCTGACCACGCTCCTCAGCAACGGTAAGGACAGGGTGACCAATCTTGGAGATCCAAGGGTGCATAAGCTCAGTGACATTCTTGCCAGAGGCCTCGCCAAGAGCGTTCCAGAGAGCTGTAGTCTTAGCGTTTCCATAGGCGTGAGCCTTCAGGTAGTTAGAAACACCCTTGAGGAAAGTCTCGACACCAAGGTGGTTGGCAAGCATGCGGATGGCAGAGCAACCCTTAAGGTAGCTGATGGAGTCGAAAATCTGGTTAACATCAAGAGCATCTCGGACAGGAACGTGGATAGGGTGACTGGCACGGATACCATCCAGACGGAAAGCAGCCTCCATACCCTCGTTGACAAACTGAGCCCAGACTTGCCAGTCAGGGTGCAGGTGGTCAACAGCGTGCCAGCCGACCCAGGTAGCGAAACCCTCATTGAGCCAGAGCTCATCCCACCAGTCCATGGTGACAAGGTTGCCGAACCACTGGTGAGCAAGCTCGTGAGCGACGACATAGGCGACAGCGTTCTTGAATCGAGGATCAGAGGTCTTTTCATCGTAGAGAACCTGGGTAGTACGGTAGGTGACGAGACCCCAGTTCTCCATAGCGCCGTGAGTGAACTCGTGAACAGCAATCAAATCGGACTTGGGCAGAGGGTAGTCAATGTCGAAGATCTCGGAAAAGAAGTCAATGATCTTGGGGGCGTGCTCGAGAGCCCACTGACCCTGCTCCTTGAGACCACGAGTGGTGTAGACACGGACAGGAATCTGCTTGCCGTCGTACTTGCGGTCGGTGAAAGCCTCGATGTACTCAAAGTCACCGACAGCCCAGGCCAGTAGGTAAGTGCTCATGACAGGAGAGGTCTCGAATGATACAATGTTCCAGCCATCCTTGGAAGGTCGAGTCTCCTTGACAGGCATGTTGCTCAGAGCAACCTGGTCGGAAGGAATCTCAATCTCGAAATCGAAAGTGGCCTTGAGGTTGGGCTCGTCGAAGCAAGGGAAAGCTCGGCGAGCATCGCAAGCCTCGAACTGTGTGCTGAACATATAGTGCCATTCACCATCGCTGGGAACCGAAGCAGAAGGAGTCTCGGCAGGCTTGTACTTGCTGCGGTAGAAACCAGCCATCTCATTGTTGATGATACCCTCGAACTCGATGATCAGGGAAGCCTTGGAAGCGACAGGAAGCTCCTCGTCAAAGGTGATGGTAGAGCGTTGAGCCTTGGGGTCATAGTTGAACTTTGTAGATTCGAATGTCTTGGAGTCGACGGAGACCTTGGCGTGAGAGAGCTTGAGTTCGAGAGTGTTGACGATGATTTCCTTGGTGGGCTTTGTGATTTCCGAGTCGATACTGTAGAGCAGTCAGAGCTAGCTTCACGATGAGGGGTAGAGGCGACGTGACGTACGAAACGGTTCCCTTATAAGTCCAGTTGGTGAACTCGAGATCCCTCAAGGAGAGGTCATAGTGCTTAGGCTTGACATTGTCAGGGAGAACATCGCGGTCAGTCATTGTTTCGTTGCGGGCGAGTCTGGCGTGGGCGGAACAAGCTCGATCAGAGATCTTGGGAACAAGACTGTTTGTGGTGTTAGCAAGCTATAGCTCTGAGCTTTAGCTTAGCGAGTCTCGAGTGGACGGGCTGTTCACAAGAACAATGGGGTATAATGAGAATAGATGAGAAATTGAAGGGAACAGATGATGTGAGAGTGGAACAGACGGCAAGATATAGCTTAACAAAAGGGCAATGGACTAGGCAGAGCAAACAAGAGCGTGATGATGCGTTGCCGTGTAGGACCCCGCGGTTAGTGGGGTGTGGGCCGGTTTCCGTTAAGATCCCAGCTGCCCCTCTCTCCATTCTCTGTCTCGAATGGAGGAGACGGGAAGTCTATTATGGAAGGGATAACGTACCTCCGAATACCGATTGGCATAGGCCGTCCATTATCACGGCGACTATTCAACGGCTTCGCTTGACCATTTACAAGTGAAGCAAGTCCTCTCGAGAAGATACCACAGTTGACAATTCCTTGAGAAACAGATACAGAGGGTGCCGTCTGCCGTGTAATCACCGATAGTGGGCTACAGTTGCTCCACAGACGTAGAGGCAGAGGCAGATGTCGCAAAAGGCCCTTTGAGGACGACATTTTGGCCCGGATCCTCACCCTTTTCAGGAGTGATGCGCCGTCGCAATTGGGCAGGTCGTTGATAGGTGAACTCTTGCGGGATGCCAATGATATCCTCTTTTAGCAACTGAGAGCCCCCATTGATGGCACTTTTGTAGCGTAGCTGCCCCCAGTATCGTATCAGTATTAAAAGAGTGTCGATGCTATGTCGAAATTTTCGGGTCAAGGTAAAGCTCAGGGCCGTTTGGTATGCCGTATTGCCGGCGACAAGCGAGATGCCGAGCCGTGTGTATTGTGTCATGACAATTATTTGCACTGTACATCATGAGATAGGGTAACTCGTGGTGATTCAAGAGGAGCGGGCGTAACCACGATGATATCGAGTCGGCTACTAAATACGGAGATCATTTCAATGAACAACACAAAGTCTACGTCACCAAAAGTGGATTTATGGGCTTGGGATATGAAGCAAACTGGGAGAGGATCAAGGACAACAGAGCTTGCCTTCATTGTGACCTCAAAGAACTTGGGGTAAACTTATGATGGAATATCCTAAAAATTTACAAGACTTCTTTATTTTTGTGCTTTCTTAGTCAATCTTCAGGGCAAATATCCTTATTGCTCAGACACAACGATACCCAAGTCATGATGGTCACAAGTCCAGTTGTCAGAATGCTTGCTGTTGCTTTCTCGTGATTCAATTCAGAAATCAGATATAGTTTATGCTTCTAGCGCTCAGTTGAAATGACATTCTATCCATTATTCCAGCGAAAAAGCAATTTGCCGATCCCATAAGCTACCCATCAACACTGCCACACTTCTTTGAAGGGGCAAGCTTGATCCAATCCCACCAAGTGAGCCATATTGGCTTTCCACACCAGTACGCCATGCAACCCAAGTTCAAAAGCGCTTCCCAGTAAAAGCAAACCCATTCCTGCCTGATTGAAAAGATCAAATGCTAACCTCCAAATACCATGCATCCTTGTTGCTCATCATGCATAATCCCTATCAAAACAATCCAACCCATTACATCTAAGCCGACATCTCTTCTTGCTCAACCTTTGTTGCTACGGCATCCCACCAAGGCCCATGGGCTGCTCTGTCAACCGTTCCAATCTTCTCTAGTAAGTTCGATATCTCTCTAACTCGATCAACAAACTCAGAGAGTCCGAGACTGGCTAGCTTCTCGCCAGCCGTGTTGGCCGCCTTGACCTTCTCACTTGCTGATCCAGCAGCGAGGCGGGCAAGAATGTTGCTACGAAGACGGGTGAGCAAAAGTCGCAAGACAGGTTCTCTAGGCTCGTTTCCGTTCTGTGCCATGTCTTGACTGGCAGTCAGAACCTTAGTAACAAGAGCGCGGAGGTGGCTCTTGGTCGCCGTCGGCATCGATCTTCCAGATTCGAGGGCAGCCATGACGCCGTCCACAGTAGCTTGGAGAGGATGACCCGCCTCGAGAACCGCCATGATGCGTGATGCTTCCATCTTCCACGAAGACCGAACATCCCGCTTCAGGAGGTTTTTGCACTGCAACAGAACAGCGCCGGCGGTAATGACTCGCTGAATAGTGGTAGAGACTTGGCCGATGCGATTGTAATCTAGTCGAAGCATCTCTGGAACCTCCTCAATGGGTGGGGGAGAGATCCTGGTAAAGATGTCTACGAGCATCTGTGCATAGAACTTTCCAGCATTCGGTCGCGACCTCGGATGGTTGATTCCCTCTGGGTCCCTCTTCTGAACTTCTGCAAGAACCTTTGCTCGGGAAGCCTTCCATGTCGCCTCAGCTGCTGCAAGGCCAAGCTGACCTTTCTCAACATCCTCGGCGAACCTCTTAGCCTCATATGGCGCCGCGGATTGGATAAGCTGAGGTGCAGCACTTCGCAAAAGATAGTTGATGTAGTCGCAGAGCATCACATCAATGAACCCGTTGAGGGCTTCAACTCGATCGATAATGTCGCCGTCTGCCAGTTTGTTCTGGATCAAGTCCTGAACCTCTTCATCGCGAAAAGGGGCACAGAGTTTGGGCAGAAGTGACGACATGGCAGTAAAGAACTTCTCATATGAGAAGTTGCCGAGGGCGAATTGCCGCTCTGCCATCTCGGGGTCTAGAATTTCACCGATCAGGTTATACATGGAGTTGCCCGGCTTGAGCAAACGCTGGAGCCTTTCCTTAATGTAGCTTGCGATAAGAGCAAAAACCTGGAAATTGATCCCACTATCGTCATCTCTCATAGTGGTCCGCATCTGCATATATATAAATTTCGAACGTTCTGATTGCTGTTCTCTGTATTCGTCAGGCGAGAGCTGATATTCCTTGTTGATAGCCAACTCATGCACCACAATCCTGTTATTAGGCAACAGACCATTGAGGCCGGTCTTGGGCGCAGGAGCCTTCTCCTGGGCTTTGCTGGCCGGTGTTGCAGGAGGAGTCAGTGTTTGCGACTCGGATGAGACCAGACTGTTGGCTGCCTCAGATGCTTCTCCGGGTGCGTTCTCAGCCACACGGGGCTTTGTGTCTCCGATCTTCTTCTTGGTAGAGCGAGCTTTGCGGGCTTCGGCAACCGCGTCAAATATCATCTTTTTGCCCTTTTCTGCACCTGCTAGTTTCTTGATCCGCACTATGAGCATCAACTGGTTGTCTTGGATGCTCTTCTTGTAAAGAGCCGTGGCAGCATCGTCAGTTGTGTCCTTGACGGTGTGATAGATTGCGTCAAGCTCAACAAACTGCATGAGCATAACCTCAATCAAGGCATTAGAATCTCGGGATTTCCAGGCGATGAAAGCATTGTAGAAAGTGGCATACGCCTCAGGAAGAGTCTTCTTGAGTGCAGGTGGCATGGTGTACTTGTTGGCGGATGTCAAGCGAGACAGGATATTCTCAAAAGAAATGAGCAAGTCTCGCGCCTTGCCTACCAAGTCCTGCAATTGAGGATTGGCAAGATCCGTAGAGGGCAGTCGGTGAGAAGTGAGTACATCGACGTCTTCGTCGCCATTGTCGTTCTTGTTGCTGAGAACTTGATTGGGATGACCAAGGATCAAGAAGGCACTGAGAAACGTGCGAACAGCTGTCATCTCGCCAACCGAACCAGTTTCACCCTCCTCGAGACCACATAGTCTAAGCAACTGTGCCGTAATAACAAGGACCCGCTCCTGGGCCAGGAGCTCAACGACAGTATCGAAGTGTGTATCTCTGATGCCATCCACAGTCAAGCCGAGGTTGTTGAACTCGGAGATGGCTCTCTTTCGGAGGCAGCCACGCCACCACCACTGGATGCTTCTTGCGGCTTCCTCTTCGGTGGGCTTGCGTCTCTCTTGCTCAACATCGGGCATGGGGTCTGTGGGCTTCCTGGCCATAATACTCTGCCCGCGACTCCGCTTAGACGCGTTCTTGGTACGTAGTTCCTCCCTTCGTCTTTCTGCCTCAGCCATTCGCTCCTCGATCTGAGCCTTCAATCGGGAAATGTCCTGCTCTCGCTTCTCCTTCATAAATTCGGCAACCTGCTTTGCCTTCTTAACCTCGTCCGCACAATTGGCGACAATCTCTGCCAAATTGCGCTCCCTGGCCTGCTGTGCCGCTATGGCTCGCTCCTCCGATAGTGAAGTATCTCGATGAGTCGCTTTAGCCAGGGCCGCTCGAAGGCGAACCTTTTCGGCATGCGCCGCTCGATCGGCAAGTCGCGCCCTGCGGTCCTCAAGAAAAGAGGCGCGGCGAAGATGTTGAGCGACATGCTTGCTCTGTTCACCTCCACGGTGACTTGATGGTTGAATAGAAGAGCATCGCGAGTGGGCAGACGAGATTGAGTTGCGGCGCGACGAGGCAGCCGAATCTCTGCGACGAGCCTGCGTTGGGCGATAGAAGCGAGCGGCAATGTGGGGAGGTGGTGTATAAATTCTCGAGTCGTCATCTAGGACATCGTCTTCCTCATCGGGAGGAGGCATGGAGAGATCTAGTGTATCTTCCATTTCGTGGTCCGAGGGCGCACCGTTGGACTCCTCGATATTGCGCGGCGGCTCCGCGAGGTCGTGGGAGAGGCGGCGCATCGTGTCGGCGGCTGATGGCAGATGTGACATGGCCACCGCTGAATGGTTGTGTTGTGAAGTTACCAAAGAATAAATCAATGGTAAAAGTAAAGTCAATCCCAGCGCGGGAGATTCGTCTTGTCGACGCCCAAACGGGGGAGGCCGGTTTGAGGTCAGGCTGGGCGCTGAAAGCGTAAAGTAGAGTCGAGAGACTAGGAGCGTTTCGTCAGGGCAACTCTGGTGGCGCAGTGGGATCCGTGGGTGGTTCTGAATCAGCAGCAAAAGGCTAAAACGGGGAAGTCTCAAATCCGCTAAACGAGCCCACCAAAGAATGGATGAAGGGTTGAAATGAGAGACTGCGCAACAAGTCGCGATGAAAGCGTATAATAAATAAGGCGCAGATGGGTAGAAACGAGGGGAATGCGGGGGACAGAATATAAGTATTGCACAAGCCGTTTATTAAACGCTTACAGAAGCGTCAGGCTATTGTGAATAAAGATAAGATGGAAAGAGAAAAGAATGGAAGTGAGTGAGGTTGGAGGAGGGAAAACAGTAGAAGACACTAAGTGCCAGGTGAAGGCGGGGGAGTCAAGCCAATGAAGTGTAATTCCTTATCGTTGGACTCGCACTTTCCCGTTGTTGCAGTTGCAGTTGCATATGCAGTTGGTGGCTTCCAAGTGCCGCTCTTTCCACTGCTTGCGACGACGAAAGGGAAGGCACCCGTTCAAGGACGATGAGATGGATGCATGCGCCGCGACTACCTTAAAGGGATATGTACAGAGTGGGAGGGGAGGGGAGTGGGGGGTGAACAAGAAGGAGGGAAGGTTCCAGTTTCGAGTACCAAAAAGCATGGGTGTTTTTTCTTCTTCTTTTGTTGTTATTCCATGGAGAACCCTTTTTTTCCTTGGAACATTGTGAAACTTTGACGCCCCGGCTTCGTGGACAGTGGACAATGGACAGGGCATGTATCGGAATCCCTGGGCTGGAGAGCCTGGGGTTGGGCCACTAAACTTCAGTGGACTCGCTCACTGGCTTACAGCAAGTCCACGATAGCGAGTCGAGTTTCGTTAGGTCAGCTTATAAGATGAGCTCTAATCCATTCCAAAGAACCCACCAGAACCACGTCTCCACGATTATCAATCACATCAATTCTGCAAATCAACTAACCTTATCCGTTTCCTCTTCTACTGTTAGTCGACGATTACTGAAACGAGGCCCTTTCCCGCTGTACCGAAGCGCCCCCCCAGGCCCAGCCCGGTCATGCCCGTCTCGTCTCGTCTCATACCCCAGCCATGACATTTCTATCTTTGGTTTACCGAAAAGCCCATCCCCCCCAGATTCATGCATGTGTACTCGATGCGACGTCATCACACGTGTTTCCCCTCCCGTGACGCTTTCCGGAGCCAAGATTGCGATGGTGCATTGTGCCGTTCTGGGTGACTTGCTGCAATTGGGCCCAGATGCGCCTCGACATCTCGCGTGATAGATACAAGGACCAATTGGGAAATCGATATATTTGGAATAACAACATTCTCTATTGTTGTTGTATTGATGGGCTAACATAGCTCCACGATAATATGTGATATATCCAGACGTGGCTCCATATCCTCAGGACCATAGTATAAGTTATTTTACTACAAATTAACTTAACCTATTCTGTTATCATACATCTCACATAAACGAATCTCTCGCAATGGTAATCGCACACGCAATGTAGCCTTTCATGACCCTACTATGCAAGTCCAATGATTCCAAGGTTGCTCCGTTCCCCTTCCATCATACCTTTTTGTTCTACTATACAGAAAACCCTAAGAACCAATCCTACTCATAGTAAGTATCAAACCAAGGTCCCCCTTAACGTTGATTTTTTATAATGTCTCTTTCGTAAGCATTGCATGCTCGCTGTGCTAGCCTCCTTATAGAATCATACGCAGCTGTACCATTAAACGCCTGTACCATCCATCCAGTTTCCGTTTGTTGCATTATTCCATGTGTCATATGCAAGTGTGCTCCATAATAACCGTTACTTATTCGTGATGCATCCTGGTTCTAGTGGCGAAGGCTGCCACTTCGTAGTCGTCCGTTTGGAGCGCTTGACGCTCGCTCGTTCATCCTCGTTACCCATTCGAGGACTGTCTCATAGCAGAGAACATACTGTCGCAGGCTCTGCACCATGCTGAGTCGTTGCTCTCGGAAATCCTCCACCGTCTTCTGGATAAGATCCACGCTATCGTCGTATAACCAGTCAACGTTGATGTTTGCGCCGCCTCGAGCTACCTTTCGCTCCATGTTGGATCTTTGACCAGGGGTAAAAAAGTTAAAGTGCTTGGTAGACCGGGGTGACATGTCCCCGTTCTCGCCCATGTTGACATCTCCGTCATGATCACGAGATCGTACCGAATCCATCTTGGCCTGTCGCTGACGCTTCAACATATCAATAACACTGTCGACAGTGCAGAATGTCCCAGTACGACCACATCCAGCGGAACAGTGTACCAGCATTGGTCGTGCTCGAGAATCGGCCTCGGGCTCATCGTACCATGTAATTGGAAGTGACTCAAGTGACGTAATCTTGGATCCCACCACCGAAGAAGTCTCAACAGGGAGGGCAGAACGTTGCATGACATTGGCCAGCTCAACCAGCGCCAACAGGTGCGATGGCTGTGCAGGTGTACCAAAGTCAGGCCATGACGGAAAGTGCAAATGAGTAATCTCTCGAATGGGCGCAAAAGGATGAGCGGTATGAGAGAGTGCAAACTTGCGGACGATTACGTAGGGGGTCTCTGCGGGGCCTTGAGTTGGTCTCGGTGTAGGTGTCGAAGACTCGAATGTTGTCGTGGTGTTTGCGCGCTTGCGTCCCTGTTCGCTGGCCGAAGCCGATGGCGTGTGATGGGAGTCGGACCTATGCTTGTCGATGTCAAGAGACACCTTCTTTTCGGACAGAAGCTTCAGTCTAATGGCTCCAAAGTCTCTGCCCTTCCAGTAAGGATGACACTTGAGCTGCCCGCCTTCAGACTCTGCAGTCAACATGACGACTACACGCACATCTTGCTGCCAAATGACAGACCAAAAGTCCTGAATAGACGTTAGTCAATTTTCGCATAGTGTAAGTGGCTTACAAACATACCTCGAAAGTGGCGGGGAGCGGTCCCTGAGTGGCGATGTACTGCTTGTTGCTTCGGGAAGCTTTGAGATGGCTTGCGTTGATGTAATCACATGAACCTTCAGGCTTCTCTTGCAACTTCACTCGAGCATGCTCGAAAGGCAAGATATCTTTGTATCGATTCTTGACTCCCTTCTCAACACCACAGAGCTGCACCTGGCTCCGCTTATCCTTGTTCTGAGGGTTGAAAGCCGCATATGCCGCCTTCATACGAGATTGCTCATCAACCTCGATATGCAAGAACTTGTCCGAAACCTTCTTTCCGTGGTCAGGCTTCGCGGCGGCCTCTCGTAGCCAGCGCGGGAGAGAGGGTGAGTCAAGGGCTGAAGGTCGTGATACATCCAATTGGCCAACACCATCAGCCAAGTCCATATTCTGGCGAATGTTGGAGAAGAACGGGTTGACGTCATTGCTGGCATTGGGAAGCATGACTCCGCCGATGACAGGTGCAATTCCTCCATGACCAGGACCGGGTTTTCCAGGAGATCCAGTTGCCGATTGGTGATCGACCATGTCGGGGAAGTTCTCCTGGAAAGAGTTGAAGCCACCCTTCAGGATACAGGTGCCACCAGTGTACCCCTCACTCGTGAACTTCTTGATCATGTTCTGAGCGGTAATAGCATCGCGCTTGTCAGAGGCGTGAGCATCATAAACAACGATGTAGTCAGTGTCCTGCCAAGTAGAGAACTTCTCCGAGTCAGAGCTAGTCTGGAAAGTCTGCTTGAGTTTCTGAATGTTGAAGGTGGCTCGCTTAAGAAGTGTAGTGGGTATGCAAAGGTTGAGAGCACCTTGAATTCTGGACTGTGCGTAGTTCTGTGATGATCGAAGGTCAAGAATAAGCAGTCTTTCCGGCTTCACACTCTGAAGAATATCCCGTAGTTGTTGGCCTGTGATCATGTGAGGCTGTCCAGGCTCCAGAGTTGCTGGTACTGTTGCAGAGCGTCTAATATCTCGAGCATCAGGAGGATCGGGGCGATGTTCCATTACAGATAGCCGAGGGTCGCGATCTTCAGATCGAGTTAGACTCGTTCTTTGCTGTGGAGGGTCCATTGGTAGCGGGGAGTCGAATCGGGGCATGTTTAGAGCTGGAACATGGCCGTAGAGAGATGATTCGGAGTTACGCTTGGAGTCTGATGACACATAGGCCGAGTCTCCTAGGCTATCCTGGTCCACATCCATTCGGCTGGCTGGTCGAACATTGGCAGAGCTCAAGCCACGGCCAAATGGCGATGGGCCGCCAGTGTCACTTCCATGGGTGTGCCATCTGGGAGGTCGAGGGCGCACAGGTGCAACTCCATTTGATGTCACTGACGTCTGAGCATAGTGACTGGTGGAGAGAGCAAACGACTTGCCCCGGTTGAAGTCAGCCTGTCTCTTGAAGGCCTCGAACTCGGGATTGGCATCAAGAGGGACCTGCTTGGGAATCGCAGCCTGGAAGGATTTTACTGATGATGAAGGGCTCCAATTCTCGTTAGGAAGCCCTGAGGAGGAATCTCCACGGTCATTGGCTGATTCGACGATGAGGCCAAAATAGTTAGGACTTGGTGATCTGTTGTCAGAGACCACGCGAGGCGAAAGCTTGGGCGGAGGGTGATTCTGGCCGACCGAGTATGGCATCCGGGGAGAGGCGAGAGGAGTCGATGATTTTGTTGGCTTAGTTGGTCGAAGTGTTTGAGAGTGAGAATGGGAGTGGTTGATGTTATACGAATTAGATCGTGAGTGGGAAATATTATTAGAATGAGACTGTCCGCCGGGAGAGTGTCGTGCAGGAGTCTTCATTGTATAGTGTAATGGCGTCCGGTCGCCAGTCCTGGAATCATGCATAGCGAAGGCGGTGATCGGGGTAGTCGACGTCATCTCTGGAGACGCAGGGGTAAAGAGAGGCTGAGCGAGGCTCATAAAGCCATGGTGAAGAGGTCGAGAATTAGATTAAGTGAGTGAGTGATGGATTGGGAAGAAGGGGACCTGGAGTTGGTTATATCGAGAATAGTAGCAGCAAGTCTAGCTTCAGCTAAATAAGGGTCTCGGGGGGCGAGGGGACCTAGGACCGAGAAGGGTGAGTGCGAGTGTAGTGTAGTTGTGGTGTAGTGCGGGAGTGAGTAAGGCAAGGCAAGGTAGATTAAGAAATGCAAATGCACCAGAGATAAAGATGAATGAATGGATGAACGAAGGCTACCCTCTTCCTTTAGGCTAGGCTAGGTCAAGAAGAGAAGCGGGCAGTTGGTGGGGTCTATCAATCCGATCCCTGGAAGACTTGGAAACAAGCCAAGAAGAAGGGGGGGTGAGGGGGCCCTGGGCTGGGGGTGTCACCACTGGTAGGGGTCAGGGGGTGATGGGCCTAAAACCTAGGGGAGGTCAGAGGCTGTGACAGTAAATTAGACGGTAGCCGAACTTCAGATTCGAAGGGTCCTGACGTACGTTACTGATGGTGCTCCAACCAACGAGCCCAGACTTTTAGTGCCAGTCGGTGTAGAAGAAGAAGTAAAGAGATGTGGTTGAGCTGAGAAGAGTTGAGAAGAGTTCAGGGAGCACAGCAGAAAAGGCGTGTTGTATTGCAGTAACACACGTACAGGGCGTTCACAAGAACAAATGCAGCCTGCAGTGCTCGAAATGGTGATGAACGGTGGCAACAAGTTTATGGGTACACACACTCACACACAACCAGTGGTTAAAAGAACGCCGTTACCGTCGGGGTCAGTGGGATGGCGACGGTGGCGTCTCGCGGACGATGACGTGCGGTGGAGAAAGGAGGATCAGAGAGGACAATCAACAGCCAAAATGGGTGATAGAACGGAAAGAAATATTTATTCTGGTTTGCCTTCTTAGATAATACTTATTAGACTTTAGAAATTCATAGACTATCCTGAACTCTCCTATATTAGAAATACTATGTAGCCGCTCGCTGTTCGCATCCGTGGCGTTCATAATGTCCGAGGATACAGGTTTGTAATCCAAACCTGCAGCTGTCAAGATGAATACGGTTCCCAGCTGTACGTACCCAAATCCTACCGTAACGTCCCTTGCAACCTACCGTATCGCCTGTCCTCGTGCGTCAGCGTTGCAAGTGGAGTGAGTCCTCTGTGGGGAGACGAGAAAACGGACGGTACAGAAAAGAAGCAAAGCAATCCTGCATCAGTCAAAACCTGGAAAACTCGCAGCCAAATCGTTCGATTATACGATAAGATAGAAGTTATCACCAGATTCTTGCCAGGGCTGAATGCAAGAAGGGACCTGTTTACCCTGAAACTCTAAAAGGCTGAAAAGAAAAGAAAAAGACATGAGGAAAAAAAAGTCACGAAGAGGCATATCGTTGCAGTAGCCTACCTAAGCTTTTTAGTCTGGTTACAGTCACCGACGTCGATCATGGCTACCGTACACCTGCATGTCAAAGTGCATAAACACTCCTAGACACTGACAACTCCAAAGGGTCTCACTTCTCCTGTGTCATTCTCTTGCTGAACCGACGATCTCATAGTGGCATGTTTCGACTAGAACTGTGTGGGTGGCGCAAAAGAGAGAAGAACCAACCAGTTGAATAGATACAAGCAGTTCTGGATAATACTGCAGAAACAGCTCCCGGTGAGAACGGTCGTTGGGGTTAGGGGTGGTCGCGTGTAGTAAAGATCATCCAAGCGAATGGACGCTTGCTTCTGCAGAAGGGGGGGAGGAAGAGACACTGGTCCGGAGAGAGTGTGTGTGGTTTTTTGTTTCTGGTGCTGTTCGTGCAGGTGGACAGAAGGACCCTTGAAGATCATTGAATTCGCAATTGTGCGCTTGTCCTTAACTGTTGAGATGTTTGGTTGATCTTTTGGTAGTTTCTGGCGGTGGAGGTTGAGGAGATTTCGTACAACCTGGCCAATAGTTCAGGACAATGAGGTTCAGTATAGCTTCAGGTGATAAACTCTGACAGGTACAATATAATTGATTCAAGGTATCAAACTCTTTCTATTAACAATGTAGTAGCAACTGCAGGTACTAGCCTAACTAGCCTGATAGAATAGGTATTATTGAAGCTTATTACCCAAGCTTCAATCACTACAAATGTCTTTCTCTCGTATTCTTACAACTCAGCACTATAATAAAGTTCATTCGAACATGCAGATTCCATCATCTCTTTCCCCTGTCCCACGATGATCCAGATCATTTTCATACTTTCATCCCCCGCTGATGTTCATCCTCCCCCTCTGTCTCAAATCGGTCACCGTCTCTCGAGTCTTCCCCCTGACTATATCGTCATTGCAGCGTCAAGGGTCCCCACCTGGAAAGAAATAATGGAACGGGCATGGGGGCGTGTATGCATCTGTTGGTCTGGCTTGAACCAACCAGAAATCCGCGTGGCGCCGTCGTCAACGTCACTGGTCCGCATCAGATTTTTGCTTCTTTTTCCAGTGTATCCATTGATTTATCTCCGCCATTTCGATCTCTGCCCATTTTGACATTTGCCAACCTCCGTCTGAAAAGGTCGATAGAGTCTAGAACGAATCTTTTGCGAATCACGGTTTGTTTTGTGCCTTCAGCTCTGGAGAATGTGTGTTTAGATCTCACGTCAACGGTCGTAAAGTCTGATGCCGAGTCTCGACCAGGTCTGTACGAAATTAAATGCTGCGGCATGACGTAGTTGATGAGACGTTGAGCAACCATCCCACTCACGCTCACCGTTTTGATACTGTTGTAACGTCTTGATAGCCCGCCCAGTAACGGAGTTTCAGCTGAAAAGCCATCCGCCCAAAGGCAAAAGCTGAATCGGAACCATGCCATATCCCGGCTTCGGCTAATGTCAAAAAAAGGCTGCCTCTCCGCTAAGCGATTTGATCTTGTGTCGATGATTTTGTTTCAAGGCTGTCTCGCTCATGCTCTCTCCCTTGTTGCGAGATGATTTCAGGGACCGCTGCTTAGACTAAGGCAAAGCTTGACACAAATATCAGAAACGTAATGCTCAATTATAAGCAGGGTGCTCGGGCTTATGCGAGGATTGTCTGGTGCATGTCACTCCGACGCCCTTGTCCGAGTCGCGGACGAAGCTATCCAGCTTATCGGTATTCCATATTCCACCGGCCGAAGCTTAACAAGCCTCGATTATCAACCAAGCCCTGCGAGAATACAGTAGCTGCCGTTTCCTTACGGTTCCTGATTAGGGCATCTAACGGACGCTAAGAGCACACCCTTGCAGATGGAAGCCTCAGACACCAGACATCTTTCTCACCGTCACGTCTTTGCTTCAATCCACATCGAAGGGCCTGGACCCTGAGATCATCCCCTCCATAACGGATAGATTTGTCAAATCAACGCTTCAACTAGGGTTGCACGCGAGTAGAGCAATTCATCAGCGGCGCTTGCGATTATTCTAAACAAAGACCCAACAGCATGGCCTCAATCTTGAAAGGACCAAGGCGAAAACAATCTCACTCAAGTCTTTGCAGACAAAATACTCTCAGAGTGGAACTGTTCGAGTAGGAATCGAAACTTTAATCGCTTACCGCTAGTTGTTCGCGGAAACATGGCGTTGATTTCCAACTTCAGCCAAGGCTGTGTGCCAGCGAGACGCCGCCTTACAGTACTAGCCTCATCGAAGCAAGGCGGACCCTTGAATTTCTGAGCTTTAGCATCTTGGGCGGGAGGGGCACGAGACTGACAACAAACTGTTGTTTTAGCCAGGAGATGCCTGACAGAACTAGATTTATCCCACTTTGACAGTTTGCCATGTTCAACAAACCTGCAGAATCGTTCCCACGGGAAATGGATATCGAAAGATCCACTGAAGTCTGACTGAGTCCCGAACGCCTTGTGCGCCTTGTGCAATAGAGGTCTATGCTACCTCAGTGACGTATGATGGACCGTTCTCGATGCTCAGGCTGTGCTTCAGCTGAGCAACAACGCACAAGCCAGTGTGTTCTAGACACAGGGTATGACATCGTCGACTTGCCATGAGCCTCTTTCTTATGGAAATTATCATTGTCGATAATCAGCTGTGGTTCTGTCTAGACATAGTATCCCTGCCGTCGATGCGTCCAGGCATGTCGATTATGCAAGACGGTGTTGACACGAAGCAGTTCGGTTTCTAAATAAGGCAGGAAGAATAACTGCAGTTTTAATTGATTACATGGCCTCTTTGGTAGCCACTCGGGTGGGATGTGGGAGTTGAGGGTTCTCTGTTCCGACTGGTTGAATAACCTCGAGATGGGTGGTACCCTGACCTTAGTCTTTGTTCTTCAAAATCAGGGAGGACAGAATCACTCCCAATGATATTGTTCTGCGGTTGATACTTTTCGTATATTTATGAGAGACGTCATGGTGGACTGTTGTGAATGATTTGTACCGTTTTGAGTGCTCAGTCCGAGTCCCAGTTGTCCAGCGTCATTCAAGCCAAAGCTATTGCAAAGCTATCCATTATAGGGACTGTTCCGATACTATGCTACGATTATACATTTGAGCTTGTATGTTTTCGGAGAATCTAGTCTATATCGTACACTTTGTTCCTGTCTGGTCCAGAGCTAATTCGGCCCGTCAGAGTCACTACATCACCGATGACCAACTGACTCGTAACCACCTACTCGACAGTCCGTCACAAGTACATCACCAAAAACACATACATATCAAGATCACGATTCAACCCCAAGCCCTCAATCCTCGATCCTCGATCCTTGTCACCGCCAGAGAATCAACTCATATCAAATGCCCAAACAGTCATCCTCATCTTGATCGCAAAATAAAAGCATCGGGCCTCACCGGTAGAGCTATCAGCTGACCAAAGCACTTATACCCGTGCGCTGGAAATACCTGTTTTTAATGGGAATACCAAGCTTCGATTGCTGTTCTAGACTCGAGCATGAATCTGTTTAGCGTGACACGCGACTCGAGCTCTTGAAACTCTGGCAGTTGTCGGGGCGCCCGAGCGGCGTCTGATAGAGCTCAAGTGGGACGGAACGACACGTCTTGATCGTTAGTTTGAACGTTTTGAAGGGTTAAAAACGCCGTGGCTGGTCACTGATATGTAGGGGGACTCATCAATAGTACAGCAAAACGAGGGAATGGTGGTTAGTCTCCATAGAATTCATGTAACTATATGCCTAACTATGAGTATATTTACATAACTTCAATGAGGATTAAGATCAGGGACCCAAACCTTGAACTTTATGGTCATAAACTAGCCGTAAGACGCCTAAACTCAACATCATATATGAAGCCTTCACGTCATATCATGTTTTGCATATCTCCAGGTTTTGTCATCTGAATGATCCCATCAGTTCCTGCTGAAAGCTGAAGGTCCGTGTTTTTGTTGTTGGCAATGTGAGCCCGAGTTCCTGAGCGATGGTTCAAGCATACTTCATATCCTCTTGGTCGACAAGTCACATCCGATATTGAGACTGAGCTGAAAGCTTGCTGACAAGCACTGCTTCCCTCATGAGTCGTCAAACCAACCACACAGTAATAAGCTCAAGCCACAAACACAGTAACTCACCTCCACCAACGACTCCAAAGTGCAAATCTGAAACATATCTCTAAAGCTGCCCCTCGCACCATGGCAACTACCTTTTCCCAGCATGACTCTTTAGCCAGGTCTCATCATCTGCTGACTTTTTTTTTTGCTTCCAACCTCGCTTTTCCCTGAAAATCGTACCTTGGCTAAACTAAGACTTACACGCGATCCATGTCTCAGATGTCAGCGGAGCGATGGCTCCGACGCAAGGGCATGCGACTACTGGGGAAAAGTCAATCGACCAGCTGATGCTATTCGAGACAATTCGCATGATGTTATGAGCTGTTTATCGTATTCACCGTATGCGGTTTCAGAAATCACCGTTTTGTTGATGCAAGGGCGAGCAAAAGTTGACTCTCATCCACCAACTGGTGCAACAAGAAAGCAATTCTTAGACCACATCATCATAAACCTACCAAATTTATCATAATCTAGGACCTAACCCTAAGCTTAGGCCTGGGTTGCATAAACTCATCATAAGGATATATGTGCACATTCCCCTTTTATTCTTGCATCCAGGTTCAGTGATGGGGTGACAACTTGGAGAGCTCAGTGTCAGTACTCGTAGGCGACTTTGCTTTGCCTCTCCCGATGATGCCTGTCGCTTCTCGTCGTTGACTCGACGGTGGCCAAACCAAAAGGATTATCTACTTGGCTCCTAGGTATTTGGGATTGGAAGCTGTGTTACTGAAGATACCAACAACGACCAAGCTACACACCAGCCTCGTCTGTGTTTCTAGGCGCTCGCAAGCTCTATCTGACACCCCTTCCATGGCCGATATGAGAATAGCCTTGTCGCTTTCATCCAAGGTGGACGAAATAATCATTGCTAGCTGCCCTGCTTGATTCTTCTCCTCAACCTGAGATACAGACTTCTTGAACATCGATAATGCTCGGCGTCGCTTATCAGGATCATGAATATCGGCAGTATACATTTACAACTATTCTCCCAATTTGATGTGTCTTCAAAGCTTCACCACCTTGTCAATTGAGAATCACTCACTCAACCCGGGGTGTATTAGTACTGAACGTAAGCTCTATTTACATGTCAGATCTAGCCGTTGAGTGACTGAACAGTGGTGCCGACTTGTTCATATGCTATTCAGGAAACATGCACCGTACATCCCGTCGCAAAATCCAAATCACTGCTATGCCTGCCATCCATTCTGCCGTCGTTATCGCCATCTTCCTCACTGTCGAATCAGGCGATGAGGTCGTTGGCGTTCATCTCTTTGTATCAGCTTTCGCAACTGGTACCATGTTTCTTTCTGCGAGATCAGAGTTACCTGATGAATAGTTAGTTCTTCGATTCAATCTTTTGATCGACATCTGGGATGCTAACGGAACCATTCGAGATTCGGCGAGTGCAGATGTTGATGTTGAAATCGAGGATATCGTCGGTTTCGGGGGGCACCGCATCATCTGTCTGATTCTTCTCTTCGACGTCTTCCGGCGTTCCCACAGTCAGCTCCTACGTTTTTGTTTCCTGGTGATGTTTCATGTGCTTCTTTTCATTTTCTCGCCTTGGGTCGCGGAAGGCTTCAGCCTTGGAACTCTTCTCAAGATGATCCCATTCACCCTCGTCCCAAAGTCCCTGAACAATACGGACTTCCTGTTCGACAAGCTCTTCTGTCTCTTTATGGGCCTCTCGGAGAGCAGCTGCAGTCACAGGAATTTGAAGTCTTCGTGGTCGCTTGGGCTGTGGAGATGCCTGAGACGCCTGCGTGCTTCCGTGCCGCTTCAGTCGTCCTCGGTATGGGAGTGTCACCCGGTTAGGAACTGTGTTCCCCTGTTCCAGTGGCTTTGGGGCTTCTACCTTCTGATCGGCGTCCAAGATTTCATCAATGTTGGGTGCAATGTTCTCGATGCTGTTATTCTTAGGGCGCGTGTTCAGCCCGGCCTCGTCTTTGGATGGGCTGGACATCGTAAAAGAGTCACGGACGATGATGTAGGTCAAATGGGATATTCGGTGGTAGGTTAAAGAATTAAAGGATGGTGGAGTGATGAAGGGGGATGAAGAATGCTTTCAATCTGTTGTTAGATTTATAACTCACACGGGAGAGAGATAGAGAGAGTCAGTGATTCAAGGAACGAAAGGGCGGTTATGTCAACACTGGTGCGCAGTGAATCATAGCCCTGCGTAAATTAGGTACCCAGGTACTAAAGAGTTTCTCTGTCAACGTCCCTGTGTTTTATGTCTATAGCTATTATCTATTATCTCTCGGTATCATTCTTGAATTCTAGGATCCATCTCTCTTCACATTCATCTCTCTCATGTATCGTCGACTTCTCCGTTGATCTTCCTATCACCTCCTGTGCATCTTCGACTGTGCCTACCTGGCAAGTCATGTCAGTATTCCTTCATTTACTTACTTGTATCACAATACCAACATCAGGCGCTGTCAAAAGACCATTTACAATACGAGAGCGACGCAGATACTACCACTAGAATTTCGATCTTATTCAGACGCACCAATACCATACTATTAGGAACCAATCTCACCTCACATATCTTTATATCCATGACTTCAAGCTGATGTTGTACGTCGTCCAGGAGCTCGCTTATGAGTCGAAACCCTCCTCCCCCCAGCATCGCGGCAACCTCACCATGCCGGGGACAAAGCACATGGCTTACGGCGATGGCGGTTGAACCAAGGGCGATCCGACCGACATGCAGTTTGAGACCATATGAAAGGGAGAAGGAAGTCCGAAACTGCTGCACAAAACTGCCGTGGCTGTTATTGAAAGCGCATGATATATACACATGCGACAGCCAAACCCATAAACGTTAGACAAGAGTTAGGATGTATATCCAGAGCTTAGGTTCTATCATCATAAACTCGCCATATGAAGCCCTAAACTCATCATAAGCCCTCATTCTAAGCGTGATATGCTATACTTCAAGTTTGAGTCGACGATATCTATCCACAAGTCTGTTCTTTAGATTGACGAGGTCACCGCACTGGATTCCCACCGAAGCAACTGTGCTCTTGTCGAGGAGAATCCTGAAGCTGACATGGATGACTTTGTGTTTGGAAGCAAACCAGGAAGAGAAGCGTATTCAACAGCTCTCAAGTTGGAACACAAAGGAGCCAAGTTCCAAGACACGGGCCAGTAAGATCAAGATCAGACAGACTTCATCAATGCTATGTCTGTCCCAAACATCGGCCTCTCAAAAGTCACATATGAACCCTGCCCGGTCAAACTCACCCAGAAACCAACCGGATTATTATGTGGTTATCATTCACATGTACTGACTTGTGATATATGCACAAACTTCACATATTAGAAAGATCATACTTGTGTCGCTTGAGATCGTTGTTTCCATTATGGTACAATCTTCTATCCTTACAACTCCCCTCCCGCTGTCATGACCCAACCCATCTATGAACGACCAGGCTCTGTCGCGAACCCAGCAGGTTAACCAGCAGCAGAGACGACAAGAATATGGATAAATAAAAGAACGCCCCTTGTTGCAATTTTCTCACTTCCAGAGCTTGCCGAGAGACACCTCCTTGTCGTCGTGCTTGTTGAGAATCTTTGCTGTGGCAAGCTCGAAATCTTCTTGTGTGACGTGCACTCTTCGCTCTCGGAGAGCGTACATGCCTGCTTCCGTACACACACCCTTCAGCTCAGCACCAGAGCACCCGTTCATCTTTTCCGCGATCTTGGTGAGGTTGATGCCACGGGTGAGGTTCATCTTGCGGCTGTGAATGCGGAGAATATCCGCTCGGGCCTCGACGCTGGGCGGAGGGAACTCGATCTTTCGGTCGATACGTCCTGGGCGCAGGAGGGCAGGGTCGAGAATGTCGAGACGGTTGGTGGCCATGATGACCTTGATGTTCTTAGTGGGTTCGAAACCATCAAGCTGGTTCAGCAACTCAAGCATAGTTCGTTGGACTTCGGAATCTCCTCCTGAAGAACCCTCCACTCGTGAGGAACCAATGCTGTCGATTTCATCCATGAAGATGATAGATGGGGCGTGCTCTCGGGCCATGACGAAGAGTTCTCGCACCATGCGACTACCCTCACCAATGTACTTCTGGACCAGTTCGGAACCTGACACTCGGATGAATTTACAAGCAGTGTGGTGAGCAACAGCTCGTGCCAGTAGTGTCTTTCCAGTACCAGGGGGGCCGTATAGCAAGACACCCTTGGGTTGTGCAATTCCAAGAGACTCGAAAAGCTCGGGGTGCTTGAGACCAAGTTCGATAACTTCCTTGATCTCCTTGATCTGCTGGTCCAAACCACCAATCATGTCGTATGTGCTGTCGGGAACCTTCTCCACCATCATGAGAGAGACTAGAGGGTCGACGGAGGAGGGGAGCATCTTCTCGAGTTTGTAGCTATCGGACAGGAGGGTGACTCGCTTTCCTGGTGTGAGCTTGCCGATATCGACACTATCCGACACGTCGACCACTGGAGAAACGTTAGCATTGACAATTCCAAGCTAGATGAACTGGATGAGCATACCATATTTGCCTTCCGGGTGGACTTTGACCAAAATCTTCTTGGTGCTCATGACCTTGACGACTTCTCCGACATAGGAACCAGGCTGTTGCAACAGACCCAGCTCTTCCCTCAACAATCGCACGCGGGAGTTGTAGTCATTTCTCTGAGCTTCAAGACGACGAAGCGCGGCTTGTCCCTTAAGGATCTCAAGCTTCATAGCCTCGATCTTGTTGTGGTAGTACTCGTCGAGCGCCATGTTTGGCGAAGCTCCCTTGACGTCAGGGAAACGAGCTGATAAGTATTGTTCGGGGGTGTAGATATGTAGGTTTTGGCACGAATTGCCAGATTCACGGGTTCGGGGTGGAGGCGGAGATAGTAATGCGTGTCGGGGATTGGGTGTGTTGGTGATGGTTTGCGATGAGGTTGAAGCTCGATGACAAGGCTACAGCTTGTCTCGTAATCCTCCAGAGCGAATGAGTGCACGGGCCAAGCAGGTGGGAGCTGCCCTCCAAGGTCGGCGTTATGTTGTGCCGTCGTCCGGGCGACTACGGGTGTAGGGTAAGCTTTACAGAAGGTTCGGTTGGGACCACTGTGATGGAACCAGCCGAGAATTACAAACTGTGTGTTCTTTAACAGTGTGAGAGATTAAGTTTATGGCCTGTGGTGGCCGAGTGTGGTTCCTTTTACATATCGGGTCTCTGTGTGAAATGTCGAGTCTTTCAAAGGCCGTTTCATTGTGTCAAGTTCTCATACGGTCTACAACGTCGTCAAGTGTACAGACTCATGGCTGCCACTCATAGTGGAACTCCACCATCCACAGCGCTCTCTGCCGCGTTACCCCCACTGAGACACACTAGACCGCTTAGGAGTTGATGCAAGGCTCATCGAAGCTGACATGACATCGGCTGTTAAGGTATCAAGATATGGTTTGCGAAGGAAGATTGATCAGCACCCGGCTAAAGCGGATGAATCTCTCCTCTTGGCCCATGATCTTCCTCGGAATTCTCAGAAATTCGGACATCTCATCGATTACCTTCGGTACCCCTCTGTTGATCAAGTCAACTGTCGTGGAAAGAGCCGCCTGTCTGCTACCAACCAAGACCCTGGGGATGCATAATGACGTCGAATCATTGGACGAGGTTGAACACGCGCAAGGTGCGATAAGACACACTAAGCTGCCATGGGGAAGGTTGGCTGATCACGAGCTGCGAGCTTGGCTAAGGTGGACCAGGCAAAGGAGCTAGACTAGGGGTTGGTTCTGTCGATGTCGATGGGCTAGCTTGTTTATCGTCTTATGTACATAGCCAGAGTCGATTTGTGAGAGTGATCCATCGATTTTGAGTTGGATACAGTACTGTTATGTAGACTACAGTAAACTTTCTTTGTGTTCAGCTAACGGAACCTGAAAACCCATTCCTTCTTCCCCCGTAAAATAACAGGAGTCAATTGTGAGCCTTCACGATTTATCTGGCGCTCTCTGCCTTGATTCCTTCTTTGCGCAGTCTGTTGCGCTTTCTTGGAAAGCTCACTGCAGCTTGAGTAACATCATTTTACCAGAGACTTACTTGCTTGCTCGGAGACTCCGTCCATCTCTTTTCCCTCATCAACTCCCTCTCTCCCTCCCTCTGAACCTTGTCCAGAAAAGAAACAAATTCCAGCTCGTCTCAGTTGTGTTCATCTCAATTTTCAAACCCAACTGAGCACAGTCCAGTCCTGCCTATCCCGCTGCCCAATCCTTCGTCTCATCGCGATTCTTGGTTGCTTGGGCCGTTTTGATCATCGCGTCGCATCGTCTGTACGACTCTCTCGGCGCTGCATCGTGACATTGGCATGCCCGGCATTCCCTCTTTTTCTCAAGTATAGAGATAGGTACAGCTTACGTCTGATCGCATTTGTGAGCTTGTTTCTTATTTATTGCCTTTCTCTTGTTTGTTCACCTTTTGCATCAAACAAAAGTTTCTTGTGATAAAAATCGCCTATTACTCGACCGTTGATTGCAGTACCACTGTTCTACTATGGATCCCTCGAGACGGGAGAGCTCGTCGACTGGGCATCAACTTGGCGACTCGTCTGGCAATGCATCTCCATCGGATACGCGTCATCCGCTTGCCCAGGCCGAATCTGCCGTCCTTCGCGAAGCAGAGGGCTTGTCAGAGAGCTTCCAGTCCACTGACACTGTGCGGCGGAGACCAGAGGGTTATGGTAGGTTCCATGCTCTATGCCTTTTCTTGGCGAGAGACCGGGGTTAATTTTAAATATTCCTAGGCTCGATAAGCGGTCCAGCTGCTTCAGGTTCAGCTCAACAATCAAAAGAGACATCTCAAGAGCGCAGCTCGGCTCGCGCTACCCAATCTTCGCGTCCTTCGAGAGGCCCCGAGAGAATGCGATCCGTCACTCGACTACGAAAGCCACCAATGCCTCGACGCCCATCTTCGAACACGCCTTATCGCGGCGGTGTTTTCTCAGCCGATGACGATGTACACGAGGTAGAAGCCGATGCCGCCGAACGTCAACAATCATATCGTCGTAGACCTCAGCTCTCGACCCAACTCTCTCGAGTTCAATCGCACACGAATGAAGACGATGAAAATGACGACACCAACGACGATAATGGCGAATCGACAGAGAGCCCTGCTGAAGCACAAGCGGATGAAGAAGAGACTACCCCAGTCGAGGGCCAGGACGACTCAGATGGCGACGTCAGTGAAGCCGAGAGCTTCACCCTCAAGGACAGACAGCAGGCCATCAACCAGACTCACCCTTTCGGTATTCGTGTATGGAAGCCAGCATTGTACAAGAAGGATCGTTCAATTCAGAAGTTTGCACAAGCAGATATTCATTCTGCGCCTGGCGGAAGGGTGAGCAGCTGGCTTCTCGCTTTCAATTTGCTCTGGACCCTCCTATTTGGTTGGTGGTTGGCCTCGTTTGCAGCTATTGGCGCCATCGTATGCCTGCTCTTTTCTGCTGCTCCTAGTGGGAGAGAGTATGGAAGAGTTCTATGGGGTCTCGCAGGATATCTGTTCTACCCCTTTGGCAAGTTTGTCCGTCTGGAAAAGGACGAGACCTACATGGACGAGGACCAAGATGAAGGACGCAGCATTTCTGAATACGAGCAATGGCAAAGCGGAGACCTCGAGTACGGCCGATTGTTCTTTGGACCCGATCGTAATCGCTCGATTGTCGGACGCTCGAGAAGAAGTATCGATTCTGAGCCCAGCGAGACGGAGAGCTTGCTTGGACGTGGACGACGCGGTGAACCCGCGGAGCTCCCTCCCCGCATCAAGAGACGGCTTTTTGGGCGTGGCCAGTGGAATATTGGCCGTGTCATCTTCTTCATCTTCTTCTACTGTCTCATTTCGCCTTCGCTCCTCCTTGTATCCGGTATCTGTTGGTTCTTGGTTTTCTGGATCCCCATGGGCAAGGCTACATTCTTGCTGTTTGACCACCTTCGACGACATCCCCTGGCTTTGTCTTTTGAGACCGATATTAGATATATCCGTGAAGACGATGGCCCGAGCTCTTCAGTCCTCCTCTGCACATACCGTGCTGTAGGAACTCGATACTGGAAGTACACTGTTGATGGTACCAATATCTTCCTCATCAACCTCATGGTTGTCGTCGTCTTTGTTATCGCCGATTGGATTGTCCTTGAGGGCATCTTCCATGTTGAAGGATTCATTACATCTCCGGCCTTCCTCTTCTGTGCTGGACTCCTTTCTATCATCCCTCTGGCTTACTTCATCGGGCAAGCTGTTGCATCTATCTCAGCTCAGTCTTCGATGGGTGTGGGTGCTGCCATCAACGCTTTCTTCGCAACTGTTGTCGAAGTGTTCCTCTACTGTGTTGCCCTTACTCAAGGTAAGGGACAGCTCGTCGAGGGAAGTATTGTGGGAAGTATTTTCGCAGGTATCCTTTTCTTGCCAGGTATTTCCATGTGCTTCGGTGCTATCAAGCGAAAGACGCAGCGCTTCAACGCCAGGTCTGCGGGTGTGACCTCGACAATGTTGCTGTTCGCTATTGTTGGCGCCTTTGGCCCTACTCTGTTTTATCAGATTTACGGAACCCACGAGCTCAACTGCATGGACTGTGAGGACTACAACACCGGCGAAAACAGAGACTGTCGACGCTGCTACTTTAGCCAAGCTCCTTCACTTAGTGACAGGTTCTACTTGGAGGCTGTTCGTCCTTACTGTTACATGGCAGCAGCCATGTTGTTCTTCTCATACTTGATTGGTCTATGGTTCACTCTCCGAACTCACGCTGCTGTCATTTGGAATGCCGAGGTTGAGGAGAAGCGACACGAAGAGCATATGCATTCGTCCAGTCTTCGAACTTCTCAAGTTCACAGCCATCCTCATACTCACTCTCAAAACACCGCTGAGACCAGTAGTGCTGATGTTCGCGATACTCAACTTTACAAGCGTATCCTGGGCCAGTCCCTTAAGCAGTCTGGTTACACAGAAGACCTCTCTCGCCAGAGCTCTACAACCGGACAGACCGCCCCTGCCAATGGCTCAGCTTCGACTCCCCATGTTGTGCCTCCTAAATCCAGCGGCGGTGAGCAGTCTCGCTCTGCTCTTCATGTTCCTGGTCTAAGCGATGCCGACAACAAGATCCTCCAACGTGAGGTGACTGAGATTGCTGCCGCGGCTGCGACGATTGCATCGCGCGAACGCATGTCGCGAAAGCCATCAACTGTGCCCCCCACTCATGCTCCGGGCGCTCGTCCTTCAGCGAGCCGTCAACACACCCACACGCATGCCGAGACTGAGGGCCCTGCTACCGAAGCTCACCAAGCACATGGCGGTCATGATGCGCCCAACTGGAGTCGTGCCAAGAGTGCCATCATCCTTCTCGGAGCAACCGTTTTGTATGCCATTATCGCTGAAATTCTGGTTGATACTGTGGATGTTGTTTTGGAAAGCTTCTCGATTGACCAAAAGTTCCTTGGTATTACCTTGTTCGCCCTTGTTCCCAACACTACTGAGTTTTTGGTAAATAGTTTTGTTCCCTATTTGACAGATAATTGCTAACCAGCTCTAGAACGCCATCTCCTTCGCTATGAACGGAAACATCGCCCTTTCCATGGAGATTGGTTCGGCTTACGCTCTGCAAGTGTGTTTGCTCCAGATCCCCGCGCTCGTCTTCTACTCGGCCTTCTGGCCAGGTGTCCCGGAGGGTGGTGACCCGGCGTTGTATACTTTCTCGCTTCTCTTCCCTCAGTGGGATCTAGTCACGGTCATTCTGTGCGTGTTCTTGTTGAGCTACATGTACGGTGAAGGAAAGAGCAACTACTTCAAGGGTAGCATTCTTATGTTGACCTACTTGGTTGTCGTCATTGGCTATTACTTCAGTGGATATACGGATGATGCTATGGGCATGGAGCGATTCGATGTCATGGGAGCTGATGGTAAATACCAGAGCTACAAGACGATCGGTAGATCAACGAGGGGCATGGCATTCCCAGCATGAGTTGCTGGTTGGTGAGAAAGGGGTTGAGTAGTTGTGTGGGGAGAATGTGCATTTACATGGACCGTTAATACTGGACGAACATACACTACATCATACATAGTACATTCGATGAGCCCTTGATTCGAGGGTCTGCATTGTTTGGTGTTTACATTTCAAGAGGTTAATTGTTTTATGGTGGGCTACTGAGTTATGAGCATTGGGAATGCGATGGATTTCATTATGGACTGGTCATTGTAAGGTGTTAACATCTGGATTTAGTCTTTCCTCACCATTGTCATTCTATCACAATAACCTTCAGCTCGGGTGACAACGTGATTAAGTCAAAGATATGTTACTGATATTGACAAAGGCCTATTATATGTATGACCAGACAAGATATGTAAAGATACTATGTACAAAGAAGTGACATGCTGCCAGATGTGATATTATATCAACCCCTCATCTCAAACAAGGTGTTTCGTTTAGGCCATGCCGAAGCCAGCGGAGGTCATGACGCTCTTGGCGCTGTTGTAGTCAGAAGCACTAGCAATGGTCTTGCCCTTGAAGTTGCTGAGGAAGCCAGTGTTGGTGCCACCGAGAGTACCAGAGCTGCCGAAGCCGTTGAGCTGACAGTTGCGGCCAAGAGAAGCGGCACAAGCAGAGCCAGAGGTAGGAACACCGAAGAGCTGGCCCTGGTAACCCTTGGAGTCAACGGGGTACTTGACGTTCTGGAAGATGTTACCCTCAGCGAGGACAGAGCCAGAGTCGATCTCGAAAGCGTGGTCAGGGACATCGTGGAAGAAGTTGTTGACGGCGTGGAGGAGAGTGTTGCCAGAGACCTTGGGGCCACGGCCGGAAACTCGGTAGACGTAGTTGTTCTTGAAGGTGACGAGATCGTTGGAGCCGGCGAAGTAGAGACCCCAGTAGTGGTAGTTGTTGCAGCTAGCAGACCAGCTGGTGGTACCATCAATCTTGCTGTTGGAGATGGTGACACGGTTGCAGGCGTTGTTTCCGAGGACAATGTGCTGACGACCGATGAGAGAAGTGGTAACATGGTCGATCCAGACGTTGTCAGTGTTGTCGAGGGTAATGGCATCACCACCCCAGACGTATTGAGGGTTAAGCTCAGTGATGTGAACGTTCTGGATGATGACGTTCTTGGAACCAACGATTCGGAGACCCTTACCGCGGATGACACCCTTGGAGCCAACGCCGATCAGGGACTTGTTGGAGCCAACCTTGATACCCAGAATACCGGCCTTGTCATACTTGACGTTGACCTTGGGGGCGTTGGGCTGGTAGTTGCCACACCAGTTGTTCTGATTGATGGCAGTCTGGCACTTGGATCCAGTTCCCCAGGGAGCACAACCAGTCTCGCTAGCGGTACCCTCGGTGCCGATAAAGTTGATGGTGCGGTCGAGGTAGATAACTCGGGCGGAGGAGTCGCCGAGGTAGGAGACGAGCTCAGCGGCGGTCTTGGGGTAGACGGCTCCAGCGTTGCCTCCTCCTGTGGTGGAGGAACCGAAACCCTCGGCGCGGGTGGGAAGAGCGCCGAGGACGGAGGGCAGAGCGGCGGCGACCGCGAATAGGGTCTGGAAGAGAGAAGGCATGTTGATATAGGGAGTGACAGTGGCAGTATGTTATGTGTAAGTGAGGACTGTAAGAAGAAACCAGAGACCCAGCTACTGGTTGTATGAGAAAGAATGAAGGAGAGAATACTGAGAAGCAAGTCAGAGAGAGAGTGTGAGATATCGTGAAGTTCATATACTGTCCATCTCAGTCCATCGTGTAAGCCAAGCAAGCCTGATCCTCCACCCTATGGAGTCTTGATAATTACAAGGTATCATACTAGCATCGGACAAAGGGCCCTTGGCAGACGGGAATTCGGCGAAGTTGACGATTGATTACAGCCTTATTTCGGGGTGTAATGCTTCATCGAGCCACGGACCCTCCCGGCCCATGTTGCCCTATTCGGAAGCGGTCCGGGATATGATTCGTGGGAATTCCGTCGATGTTTCGGCGTGGTGGGTTATCTGTAGAGCCCACGCCCCCCTATCCAATGTTAATATTCCCAGTGTCAGGGTGTTGTTCTTGGCGGACTTTTTATTTAGATTGTGTACTCCGTAGAGATAAATGGATTATGGATGTAAGCAAGATGGGACGATTCTGAAATCATGATCCCGCGTATTCAGAGTGGAGCGCTTCGGTAGATGAGGCGTCCGGATCCGATGCGGTGGTTCGGCCGGCTAAAGGAGAGCCCAAGATGGAAGGTCCTTCATTTATCACTGTGCCAAGGGTTCTAATATGATTGATTAGTAGCTGCAACGTTAACTCTATGCATATCCGTAATGTCACTATCCGGAAGTATTCTAGAACTTAGGTTTAGCCTCTTTGTGACAGGTACTCTAAACAAATAGTCTAAACAGCTATCTATCGATAGCTTAATTTTAGGGTGACATATCGTGCTTGACCATTCCATTTTCTTCAGGCCTCCGATTCACTAGCTGCTGATAAACAGAAACAAGTCCTGTGTTTTCAGCTCGGGCTTCTGGTGAGGTTTTGTTTGACAATCAGGTGGAAAAGGGAGGGGCGGTACTAGGCCCATGTGGTGATGGGGCTGTTCAAGCGTGGCTCATCGCTTCGTTCTTAGCTCTGTTGGTTCTTGACTCGTGAGTGTGTTTCATGTTGATGATTTTCTTTATCTAAGCTCTGGTGTTTTAGCCATTTGACTGAACATAAGCTTGTCTTTGGCTAAATTGCCCTGTTCGTCTACCATTTTTGGTATGCAAATGTCTGGTGTATACTCTGTGAATATCTTCACCGTAGAGAATGGACTGTTGTTCATCAACTCTCGGGTAGGTTTTGTCTAAACACTAGAACGCACTTATTGCCATGGTCGATGAAGCCTCTGTAAGTTATCTCGAACATGAGTTTGCGTAGTCCAAGATATGGGTATATATTGCGTCTTTCTGAACCTGAAGCGATGGTATTGAAGTACAACTCACGGCAGTCACAAAAACTACACTCCGTACAACCCGATTTACACTTTCAACATTCTACTCTAGCAGCATGTCATCCCCATCTAATAATACGAATTACCAACAGCAAAGTGCTCTGCCTAATCTTCCAACTGAGATTCTACTTGAGATTCTCGACAAGGATTATCTGGAATGGAAGGACTACTACAACCTTCGCCGTACATCATCTCGCCTATCCCACCTTGCTCGCGAGCCCATGTACCGGGGAGGAGACTATTGCGTCTTTCGAATGGCTTGCTTTCGTGGTGATCTCGATACGCTAGCTATTTGTGCTCAGCATGGCGCCGTGCCGACCCAGTGCAGTCGGAAGAGCCTGTCCGATGGTCCTTTGGGTCTCATTGAGCCGGGATACGGCCTGTACCGACGCAATACGGAAGACGACTACCAGGAGTGTTGGCATTGGAATATCTGGGGCGACGGATTTCACGGACCCGGCGACGTTGTTACACTAGGATTCTATGAAGGTAACTTTTCTGCAGAGAGATTCATCGAGGTTTGGCAATGGCTGTCGGACCAGGGGTGTGAACTCTTCACTTTTATGAAGCTACGCTCTCTGGTCCGCATGGGCTTTCCTTGCTTCTCGTTTGCTCTTCTATCTATGCTTCCGACCGCTACTGACAAAGCACATCATCAAGGAATCTGCGACGTCATCCATTTCCTCTACAGTAAGGGTTTGAGAATCCCTCATCCGGACAGGAGACTTTGGAGGAGAGGAACGTGGCCAGCTTATTTTCCTTTAGCCAGGGATAATCGCCCAAACATGCTGCAGGCTCTGCTGCAGACTAATTGCCCACCCTCCATTCTCGAGCTCTACTTGAGACAGGTCAACGATGAGGGTCTCGTTTTCGATCATTCGGAAGCATGGGATCCATACTTCAAGGGATTGGAAACTATCTCGCAACTTCTCTCCATCTTGTTTGATGACATGTTCGCTCCCTGGATCTACAAGGGTGACAGTACCCGTAGTATGAGCGATGATCTCCAAGCAAAGATCTGCTTACTGACTCAACATCAGGGCGCCAATGCTTTTGAGCTGTACATGCTTCGGGACATTCTCGCAGCTTTGCGAAAGATTGATGCCAGAAAGGAAAGCCAAGGTGGTCTTGACTTTGAGCGTGATGGGGTATGGTGCTGGTATGAACTATGCATGGCAGTTAGCTATATCTCTGATGAGGATGTTCGAAAGCAAACAGTGGATCTTCACTTCACCAGTCCTGGAGACGTACAGATGATTCACCCCTACCTCAGTAGAGGGTGGTTCCCTCCCAGCGAACTGGCGCATGCGAGGAGAACGGTCCTTGAGAAGAGAGCTCTTGAGTCTGGGCAAAAGACCGAAGATATTGAGCTACATGGGCAGAGACCATCCACACGTAAGTGGGCTCAAATGCCCTTGGATGCTTGGGATTACATCCTCAACTGGCCATGACGATGATCGAGTGGTGGCAGGTCGTAAAGCAACTCGTCCGAAGTATTTCCTCCCAGCAGCAGTAACCAGTAACCGTAGGTCATTAGCTTTTGTAGTAGTATAAATTGAAAAAGAAAACGGTTGTATAAAACGCCCTGAAGTTCCCTACAAAGATAACCAGTAAATAGTTATTAAATAGTCTGTGAAGTTTATGGTGAGAGTGCCCTAATTTGATTGGAAACCCGGGGGG
>NW_022158687.1:283380-430548 GCF_000260195.1 Fusarium odoratissimum NRRL 54006 | reverse complement strand
GGGGGGGGGGGTTATCACCATGCTTAAGAGTCCTAATGGACTCTATCTTGCAAAGTTCTTTTGTAAAGGAGGTTCTTATGTACGGGGCAATAGACTGAAGCGTTTGAGACATGGGTAGGTATCTATTGAGATTTGACTGATTCCCCTTTCACGCTTATGCCACCTCTAAGCTGTCTATTGCGTGATTCGAGTACTTCTTTGTTGTACAATGGCATTGTTAGAGACGGTATAGCAACGATCGTGGCCATGTGCACATTTCTCTTTGTTTCTTTTCTCCTCCTTATTTAAACTTAGCAAAGACCAATTGAAGTACCGAGGTTGAATTTCGACAGTTACTGGAGAATCCGTGATGAAGAACAGTTGATATGAGTCTATCGAGGGGGCTGAAAAGCATCCACAAGCTTGGAGCTGGTCACCTAGAGTAGAGTGGAACGCAACTCCTGCATGGTATTCTCTGCCAATAGCAGTAGTAACTAGTAACTAGCAATGATGTGTTCATAGTTTTGAAAGAACAGCCTCGGTCAAAATTGAAAAGAAAGTTCTTGTTTCGGAACCCCCCCGAGTTGCGCTGGTGAGTGAGTGTTTGGTATGCTAAGTTCTCAGCAACCGATTGTATTTATTCTATGAATACCTACAGATCAGAGACCATATTGTGAGCCCAATGGCCTTGTTCACAGGTAAGTTCAATAAGTCTGCTTCTAAGTACTTTCATGCAATTCTACAGAAGCGGAAAACGGACTAAGGAGCCTGAGATATGAGTATAAATTGAGAGTTGTGGACTGCCATCTCAAGCAATAGTAACTTGCAGAGACTTTACCCAAGCCAAAATCTTTGAGAAATTGACATCAAGCCTGCACACATTTACCTCCAAGTAGCAACATGTCGGTGATACGCAACACGAACCAAAGCCTTCGGCCTCGACTGCCCCCTGAAATCATTCTACTCATAGCGGAAGATGATTCTCTTGAGTGGGAAGATCTCCGCAGACTTCGCCATGTATGTCCTGTCCTGTTTGATGAGCTTGGGCTCACGTTCCATGTTACTATCCGGTTGCAGAAGCCGTACTGAGACTATTACATTATTCGCAGATGTTCAAGCATGCTACGAAACCCCAAAGTCACCTTGGAGATCGATCTGGACGAAGGCGCCTGGAGCCAGGTCCCCCAACACTACAGGCCCCTTCTAATGGCCATGGTCGAGTTCTCCATCACTGGTGTACAGCTGGAGAAAGACCTCGAGGATCAAAGGGAGGGGCTGACGAACAAGGAAGAAAGGTATCTCCTCCGCCATGGGTGTATGCCCGTTCGATCGTTGAAGGTAGTGCACTATCGACAGACTGAAAATACTCAGCAACAGTGAGGGATGAGATTACTGGAATGAATCGCCACAGACCAACAGACCACAGCTATGGATGGAAAGCCTCTATTGTCGAGAATGGAACGCCTCGAAGGACGATATGGGAAGGATGAACAGCGGAATTAGGAGGGTCAAACTATACAGATGGACAGTGTCCGCTGGAGCAAAAGATCTCCTAAAAGACGATCAATCCGAAGGAAGATGAAATCCAAGTCTTGCTGCGGGTTGAAAGGCGAAATTGTTGCTAGATGATATGTCCTCAGGGGTTACAAATCGCTTTTCTTACTAATCTTTAACGTTTCACGGGACTTCAGATGTAGCACCAAGTGAACTTCTAGCACACTGATTACTCTTTAAAACTCATGGTCAAGTCCTTCAAGATCACCAAGAAGTTAGTAGTTGCTTTAACCCTATGTGTAAAGCGACTGGCTGCCCTTGAACTTTCGGTACACGTCTCAGTCATTCACTGTGTCCCTTGAAAACTTCTCTGCAATACTAGACGAATTGTGAAATGTCCTTGTTATGGTTGATATCTATCAGTGGAGCATACGTGACGTGCCCGTTTTCTTCGTTTTCCAGTCCCAACAACAAACTGTAGACAGACGAGAACATTAGAGACAACACTTGAGTTCATGGTCGTTCTAACTCTTGGTCAAATTAATCAAAGTCAGATTTAAGAAGGGCTTGGCTCTTGCAACTGGAACAGGTCCCTTAACAGAACAGCCGGTCCTCTCACTGCCTCACGTCGAAAGACACAATGAGTCCATGTGTGACCAATGTCTAAAGTCTTTGATACTCTTTGTCTTTGTGTGCACACAAGCCATTTTGTCGTAGCCAAAGCTATAGGCTCACTAGTTAAAGATCCATTGGCTATAAAACAGACCATCCAAGACATGAGGTGCTACAGTCAATTCAACAACCAAATTCCCTTAACAACAAAAACAAAACGTCAACTACAGAAACCAATACCAAGCCCCAGCAGACCAGTCTGCTGGGGCTACCCAATGAGCTTCTCTTCCTCATCATCGACAATCAGGATATGAGCTGGAAAGATTATTTCAGTATTCATCACGTGTCATCTCGATTCTTTCAAATGACCTTGAAGCAGGTTTACGACGGTGAGAGAGATCTTTTTCAAGCATGCGTGCTCTCGTGCCAATGTAAAGCTCATGATCTCGTGTCTCAAACACAAAAACGATCCTATCTGTCAACTCTGGGGACCTGTGGGTGGGCCTGGCGTAGAACAATACTATACACCACTTGATGTTCTTTTACAAGGGTATCTGGATGATTACTTCTCAGGTGAGAAGTACGTCGAAGCAGCCGAGTGGTTGCTGAAGAACGGGTATAGTGCGCGCCAGTTCAGATGGGATGAGGGTTCTGCAACTTCCTCCGTTCTACCCCCAGCCCTGCTGACCAGGCTTTCAACGGCAAGAGATGCAGATTACCATCGCGGTATTTGTTTGGTGATCAAGTTCCTTATCAACATAGGACTCGAGTTGCCATCTGATTTTCCACGGAGGATTGCTCGCGAGAAAGAAGACCGTTCGAAATACCGACCACTTCTCCACTCGAGTTGGGCTTCTCCGATGGAGATGGTGCTACAATCAGCTTGCCCGCCATTTCTATTCGAGGTCCACCTGAAGAAAGCGATCCTTGAACAGCAGCTACCTCCCAACCTTTTTAAGGGAAACACAGGGACGAATTGCTCAGTCTTCTTTTCGACGACTTTTTTTCGCCGTGGATATTCAAAGGAGAGAGCCCCAGCTACTTTGGCGATACCTTTGAGGCCAAGGTAAAATTGATGTGGGAGCATGACTTTATTAATGGCAATGAGCAATCAGTCCTTGAAGATATCGCTAAGGCTCTGCGGGGGGTGGAAGCAAGGCACGGAGAGAACGGAGGCCTCAACTTTGATCGCGATGGCACATGGTGCTGGCGTGAGCTTTGCACTTCAATCAGCTACATCTGTGGGGGTTACATCACAACCGCTGGAGATGTTTTGAGTGACAAAGCACCTTGCTCAGGTAGACATGAGTTCCTTCGCCCCAGAGGGTGGTATCCTCCTGACGATATAGCCCATTCCCGAACGTGGATCATCAAAGACATTCGTCATAAGCTTGATCCCTCCAGGTTCGAGGATAACACGGAAGCTGACTGGGTAAATATGCCTCTAGATGCTTGGAACGTTCTTCTGAGAGGAACTTGACTGGCTGGGAGCTTACAAAGGGGGGTCGTCGTTATCTCATGACTTTTGAGGATAGTCCTACTCCTTGCCACGTAAGTGTACGTTGTCTGTATTTTGGTGTTTAAAGTAGTTTAGGGAAATTGGGGCGTCAGTTTGAGTTAGATTGTAACAAAATAAGAATGAAAACTCATATAGTCCTTTTCTCTTACTATGTGACAAAATGCCACCTCAGTAGCGACCCGTCAGCACTTAATGCTCGGCTTGCTCTTCGTCCATTCATTTCTGCTATTCAGACCAGATCCTGGTATGTCCAGCTACTCAATAATATAGCGGAAGAACAAATAACGACTGGAAGCTGACCGATTTATATGTTCCTAGAACTATAGGTACTTGATTAAGAACTAACGATGATCAGTTAGTTGAGATGGAGAAGAGTAACTGCTCCGGAGAGTGCAAGACTGAACAGAATCTCTATGCTGGATGTCGTCAATCTGCCGGCACTGATTTTATTGATCACATTCATACACATGCTTCATGAGGCTCGAGACGCCTTTTGTCCTCTTACATGTCATGCCGGTGTAAATTAAAGCAAACAAACAATCATGCAAAGAAACAAATAAATAAACCGTAAGACTCAGGTGTGACAAGACGAAAGCTTCCTGTTGATTAAAGTCGCTTGTCTTGTTCAATGACAAACAATCCTTTCTTCCTCAATTCAATCCTATATTGCAGTTGATGTAGCGAACAGCATTCATTGTCCCAGTTTCTCACTATGTCCTTGTCAACAAGTGTTCGTCTTTACGAGTATAAAGTGGCACTCATTTGCAGTATCAACTAGAGATCAAACCTCACTTACATATTGTCATCACTTCAAGAAACCCGAACAGCATCTTCCTTCTCAGAAACCATCATCTCTAAAGTATTTCGTGCAACCACAGTTATGCCCTCACAACAAAACTCACCTACTTCCGCCTCGGGCTCTGGCTCTGGCCTCATCCCGCGCAACACTCTTCTCGGCCTGCCGGAAGAGCTTCAAGCTCTGATCGTCGACATAATCGACAAAGGCGGTGATACCAACGTGGATACTTTGTGTAGGCTGACCCTGACCTGCACGCATATGCACCGGATTGCCCGTTCGTATGTATTCCGCGCTAAAGACTTTAGAGTGTTTCGGCGGGCTGTTGAGTCGGCCTACGTGCCGATGATGCGTCTTTGTGAAGAACACGGCGCCGCACCGGTCGAAATAACCTGGCCTGTAAGACAGTCGTGGAGGGAGTATCGACCAATTGATGCTCTACTCCTCAACTTGGACGAGCGGCCAGATAGTCGGCGAAGCGAACAGCTGCAGAACAGAATTCGGATAAGTGTCTACGAAGCTCTTAAGTGGCTCCTTGAGAAGGGTGCTGACGCGGAAGCGAACTTGGTAAGTGAATCGTTCAACGGTTTTCGTTACGAACGACTGGATATGGGTCTTGGACATATGCCCACACGACTCCTGAAGCAACTCCAAATTAACATTGGTAGACCTGGAGTTGAAATGTACCTCAACATGATTGAGCTGTTGAGTAGCCATGGCTTTCCGAACCCAACTCGATCCAACGCCCTCGACAGCGTGCTAGCCACCGACGTGGTCCCGTTCTACCATGCGGCGTCTGACTGGACGGACACGCACCCATACCCTTTTGTCGACGGTGCGATAACGGAGACTTATTTCACGGAGTCTCCGATAGACCTGGCACTCAAGTCGCACATCCCGCCTCGTCTGCTGGAATTGATTTTGAAGGAGTATGCCAGTCGAGGTGTCAGCCTACTGACAGTGTACGACGAGTGTCCAGAAGGTCTCAAGAAGACCTGTAAGGGAAAGAGGCCTGGAAGGGATGATGACTGGGTGGGCGTTAGTTCCATTGGTACACTCATCGGAACTCTTCATGCTGATTTGCACAGCACATCGGCGACCCGTTGGAAGGCATCGTATCATGGAGAAGTCGCTGACATTTTCCGGCAGAAGCTCGACATCATGGTCGAGTACGAGATGGTTGACGTGGTTGAGGAGGCTCTGCTTAAGAGTATACTCGGGGCTCTGTATATCATCACAGCTCAAATTTCTGCGACAAGGCGCGGAAGGCCGGCGCAGTTCAAGCGCTCGTGGGTGACGCTATGCGAGGCAGTGCGGCCCTATTGCACCAACGAGTACGATTTACTGTACGATATAAACGGCACAATTATTCGAAATGGACCTGGGCGCGTCCATGAGTTCGCTATTGATACTAAGTGGAATCCATGGTATATGTGGTTCGTGTGGTCTGATGCATGCAGACGTCTTAAGCTGACGAAACAGAAGATCAGTGAAACCGACTTCTCTGAGAATAGAAGGTTTTTCTGGCAGAAATGCCATGGGTATGAGATCGAGTTCATACTGGGGTATTTTGATCGTGATAAGGTCCAGCCTTGGTACGACGTTGATGTGGACGAGTGGTGTCGGCAGATGCTGGAAGCTTTTACTGAGGACGGGATTCGAACTGACTTGCAGGATGATGTTCGCAGCTGGTGCGAGTCCATGCAAGAAGAATATGATGAAGAATCAATCTACCTTGAATGGTGGAAGCAGCTCACGAGAACGTAATGAAAGGAGTTGTTTGGGCGAGAAATACTAGATCTAGCTGGTACGGGGTTAGCATTCGCGATACTGGGGGACAAGTAGGATCAGGCGTTTTTGTTAGGTTTCGCCACGAACGAGCGCTGGACGCTCTTGAATTGATTGGATAGAAAAGTTTCATTGAAGCTATCACGAGTGATGATCAGAGGTTGATGTGATGTAACGATCAAGGTTGAGACAAGAGGGCACTAGACTAAAAGCAGCCCCCCACTGAACCTTAGTAGCTTACGGTACTGAGACACCGCTTACGGGAGCGACGGGATCTACTGTACCTCAGCAAACAGAGCAAAAGTACAAGTAACTTTTGGTTCACAACCCAAGGCTCTAGCCTAGTCTGTCTTGATTACCTTGGGTTCCATCGAAGGCAGACGAAGGAGGGGTCGGTTGGGTTGTGTTTGCCTCTGATCTTTCGTTTTCCCTTGGCCTTGCCTTGTTCTTCAATCAAGGTTGCTTTTTGCTATACCGACCTTTAGTTTTAGCTCTAACCTCTAGACTCATTTTCCCTTCCCTTTTCTCACTTTCTTTCCTTCTCTTTTCTTTCATCATCTGTCGGTATTCTTTAATGATATACCCTGTCCAGAAACATCTCCACTCTTTGCAAACATCCCTTCAACCAACAACACACATACACCCACCCCCCATATCACTCACATAAAAGTACTGTATCAAGTAATCCCATGGATCGCGATATATCATGACAGACCAACAACTTCGAGACACCCCCACTGCCACTGCCGCTTCTTCACCCTCTTTCCTCACTGACTCTCCTCCTGCTGCAGCCCCCGCTGCTCCATCTTCCCCCGCTCCTCAGGCTGAGCTCATCCCCGCAGAGGACCCTGAGGTGCGTTGTGCCCTACCTAACCTCCCTCTCTTACATAAAGCGTCAAAACTTGTAGAGTAATAATCATTGAGAATTAACATCTTGTGTCTTTTTTGCCGTGTTTGTAGGATACTTCCGATATTGACCGCTATGAAATTGACTCAGCTCTTGGATCCGATGCGTGAGTTTAGTCCATATCTCGTATGTCTTGTTATTACGCTCAACTCACATATCCCGCTCAGTGCCAGTTTTATGTACCCGGACTCGGTGACGGCGAGCATTCTTGAGTACAGAACTATTCAGGGAAGAACATATCACAGCGATCGCTATGCTAGTGAATATGTTATGCCGAATGACGAGCAGCAGCTTCAATCGGTTGACATCTCTCATCACTACCTCACCATGCTGCTAGATAACAACCTCTTCTTGGCGCCCATACCGCCTCATGTTCAGAGAGTTCTCGATGTCGGAACTGGTTCTGGAATATGGGCAATGCAAGTTTCCCTTCCCACGTCTCTGTTCAATTGACTGACACGTCTTCAGAGACTTTGCAGATGCATATCCAAGTGCGCAAGTAATCGGCTCAGACCTCTCACCCACGCAGCCCGAATGGGTCCCTCCAAACGTTCACTTTGAGATCGCAGATGCAACTCTCACTTGGCCTTGGAAAGACAACTACTTTGACTTCATCCACATCCGCTACCTGTTTGGATCAGTCCAAGACTGGCCCGCCCTCTTTCAAGAAGCATATCGCTGCTGTGCACCCGGTGGCTGGGTCCAATCATGCGAGGCTGACATACACTTCTACTCCGATGACGGAACGACAGACAGCGAGCTTGCACTCCAGAAGTGGGCGGATCTGTACGAGAAAGGCGGCGCAGAAACGGGGAGGACGTTTTTTCTTCAGCAGGAGGCGCTGCAGGAGAGAAGTATCACAGAGGCTGGCTTCACGGATGTCAGGATATTTGATTACAAGGTACGACGATGGATTTGTTTGAGGTGATACCTGCTAACGATGTTTGGGCTGCAGCTACCCGTGGGAGGATGGACCAATAATCGGAAGCTCTCTGAGCTGGGCGAGTACGTCAGGTTGACTTTGGAAAACGATCTCGAGGGTATGTCTACGCCGTCGCATTTTCTCGTTCGCTTGCTGACTCGTCGTAGGATACACGCTGTATCTTTGGCATAACGTGCTGAACTGGCCGAGGGAGGAATACCCGCAGTTTCTTGCGGCGATGCGAAAAGTGATCGGTAATCGGAGGGTTCATGGATACATGATGGTGCGGTATGTTTACGCGCGGAAGCCATGAAACGACGAAGTATCAACGAATGAATGCGATGAGTGATGAGAACACTGGGCGGACGGCGAGCACATAGAGCGCGAAGGTCGTGGGTACATGGGAACCACGGAGTGCGTGGGTTTGTTTATCTCAGAGATCAGAGGCGTATTTCGGACAGGTCTATTGGGGGAATATTTAATCGGTAGGACATTTGGGAATAGACATGCACTCAAGCAAGACTTGTGCGCATCAACGCGACGTGACGGCAGCGTTGCACAGTGTTCCCTAGCCATCGCGCATATGCTTCAGCTATCACAGCAACACACGTATACATCACAGCTTCTTCCTCACCCCCAGGGCAAGCCCCAGCAAGCAACGAAAAAGAGAAGTAGAAAACACGCCTGTCAGACGTCCGTCAACACCCACCCCGACCGCGCGCCCGAAGGCAAGACCGCAATCAGGGTCGAGATCATCAAATACAACCATCTCTATACAGCCACCCGCAGTAAAGCAGGCGACCGCCATCCTTGCGGACAGATCGAGAGGACCAAAGGTATTCACTCTAGGGTGTCGAGGATATGCACTCATCAACCAGGGTGGGATCTGTGGCTCTTTTAGGGAACCAAGAGAAGGTCGAATACTATAGAAATGATTCTCTGAAGTATTGTCGACATGAAGAAGAAAAGAAGGAAAAAAGTCCAAAAGGTTGGAGGGAAGGCGCGCTTTTATAGAGAGGCTGTGGGGCGCGGGATCACCTGGGCTTCACCGCCTAAAAGTTGCTGGCAGAATTCTTTTTTTTGAGCCGCAGGGCTTTGAGAGACGTGGAGATTCTGATTGGTTGAAGTATTGTGGATCGGTGATCCACTGCAGACGACTCTGAGCTGCGCAGCGAATCACAGCAAGGAAAGAGTGGATGCAGTGATTTTTTTCTGCACGATGGGAGAGCTTCGATTTTTTTTTGAAGTGGATCACTTCAGAGGTTTGCGCCGAAATTGATATCAAATGCGGAAGCAGAATGCGACTGCATGAATCATTGCGCCGAGATGGGAGGCCATGCTTGACTCTGTGATGCCTTTGAGACTTGGGTTGGAACGGATTTCGGACTTGGTCTTATGTAGTGCTGTCTAGATGTGTAGCATCTGCCTCGAGATATGCATGCACTAAATCGTAAAAATGTGAAGTTCTTGCTCACGCAGGCGCATTCATTGTCGCTGTGCGTTGAGTGCGTCGTCTTGTTCCCTGCTTGTGCACAGGCGAACATCCTTCTCTTGCGGTGTCTCTCCTTGATCTACTAAATTTTGAACCGAGTACAGCTTTATCTTGGAACAGTCACGGAAATGAAAACATCTACTTGAGACAGGATCTTATAAACTGGTGTTGAGTCGCAAAGCAAGGTGTTGCTGAAATGACTTCTGGCTTGTCCTCTCTACCCTGCAGTGCCTGTGCTCCAGAGAAACGCCCAGGCCAGGAAACAACAATATAATGTGAGCATACGATTTCCAGCAAATGCTCATGAGCTTCCTGGTGCATCTATAAAACTTCGAATTTAAGTTATGAGATCGCCGAACGTCAGCGGCTAATCGGACACAGCACTACAAACTCTCATCGCGATCTCTGTACAAAGCCTCCCTCTCGATCCACCGTCTCACCTCCTCTCCAACCAGCCCATCCAAACTCCCCTCACCACTCTTCACAACTTCTCTCACCTGCGAACTGCTCACATCGCCATCGCCTTCCCTTCCCTCAACCAACTCCACCCTCTCAACCCAAGCCTCTTCACCTCCAACATCCCTCACCCTCTCCTTCGTCAACCACGCTCTCTGCTCATCGACTCCTCCCCACGTCTCATCCGGCCTTGTCGTAACTCTCACCTTGCACTTCTCGAAGAATGGTCCCAGTGCGTTTTGAATTCCTTCGCCGTAGTATTTTGGATTAAAAATGCGGACTATCGTGTCAAAGCCCGCGAGGAACGTCTGTGTTGGTTGATCTCCATCTTGTGTAGCATAAAACCCTGACTCCGCTATCGCTTTCGCCTTATCGTGAAAGAAAGGCATCGTCGTAACCGCAACATCGATCTCTACACCCTCATCAAGTAACTCCCGTCCCATCGCTTCCATCATACTCAATCTGATAGGAAAACTCGCCGGCTTCGGCGCCTTATCAGCATTATTCACCGAAAGAAGCAACATCAACCTCTTCTCCCCTTCTAATCTCAACACAGAACGTGCCATGCTTGCGTGCGCTAACGTTGGCGGATTGAAGCTTGAGTCTAGAATCACAAGATTCTGTAGCGGGCGGGTTGGTCGGCGCGGCGCGGGGACATTGGAAGTGTGGGGTAGAGTGCAGAGGATGCGGAGTGAGTCTTGAGATGATTGGAAGGATGTGAGAGCTCGGGAGAATGATGCGACGAGTGATCGAGCTTCTATTAAAGGCATTTTGGGGTTTGGTGAGTCTTTGGTGCTCATTGTGTGGTGATGTGAGGGAGGAGGTTGTAAGTTGTGAGATCAAGCAGTGCGGCGACGTGGGGCAGCGATTGACCGGGGTGAGTAAGAGGGTGTCGCTCATTATTGAGGACTACGTAGACAGCATGGTTGTACTAAGGTTCCTTTAGAAGTGAAGATGTTTGTTGATATTCCAGAAATCGCTGATCCGATAAAGTTTCCGTTTTGCAAACTCAAGTTGCCTTCAAAATGAAATGGTTCCACATCGGACATATTGCACACCATGACTTCCCAAGCCTCTCTCTCTTAAGACCAATCCCAAACCCTGGCCATCTGTAGCCTCATCGTCCCTGTCTTGGCCGGACGAGGCACTATCGCCACTATTGCCAGGGCAGGAGAGCTATCCTAATCACCTTAGTTACGATGCTAGCTTAGAAGCGGTGATTCGCTTGTTGTGGTCCCATTCAAGGAGGCGCAACAGGATCTGTACGAGATCGTGGCTGGGATTCAACTTGTCCAAGTTGCGTGCGTGGGTGGCTAAGCGGCTTCCTATTCTTCTGCAGTGGAACATGGTCGATGTTGTCCAGTGCATCTCGGCCTGGATTCTAGTCGACAAGGGCCTCCATTTCCTCGACATTAGCTGGCTGACTGGGATAGCCATATGTAAATGGCGGAGGGAGGTGCTGGTCTCCCATGACCTCGCTGCATGGCCCGATGGGAAGTTGTCGGGGACTTTATATTTATGAGTAGTCGTCGAGATCGGTGATAGTCCTTCTCCACGTTCTAATCTTGGCTGTCTGAGTTAACTAGAATGGACGTCGCACGTTGATATATGGACTGGAAAACTAGTTCAAGAGGATGCCAGGACCGCAGGCCTTGGGAAGTTTGACCACGACCAGCCGGAATCTTGCCCATGCCGAGGCCACGATGACCCAGATTGATGGTAACATCATTGATGGAGTGGCCCAATGCTAGTCAGACGTAGCTCGTTTCCCAAGATCAACCGCAGACTTGGAAGAGGATGAAATGCGTTTTAGATTAGCCATCACCTCATGAAACGCATATTCCCCAGAAAGCGAGTTGTTCAGATTTGGCTCGTTGCTTGCATCGCCAACACTGCTCTCACTATCAACAATAACAATTTTAGGAGAAGAGTCTTATTTACTCCTAATCATCCACAAGACGGTTTAAGAGCACTCCACGGGATTTCACTTATCATCATGCTGGCGATCTGGGCACGGCGTCATGAAATGCAAGAATTGATATTCATGCCAGAGATGGAACCATATCCAGTTTCGTAGGAAGTGTATCAAAATCATGTACAATGCGCTAACCTTGACAGATGTCTTGCGAGGGACTTTGAATGGTGCTCTTTGTCGACTGTTATTGCGGTTTCCGAAATTGCTCCCGTGGAGAAGCTGGGTATGAATGCCGAATCTGCGAGTTCAGTTTGTCGGAGAAAAAATGACTCGTGGACATATCCCACGGAGTCTACCTAGGTTCGATTGCCATCGGGACTCCTCCACTTGAGATGCTTGATGAGCTTCAGTGAATAAAACTTCTTTGGATGAGCCTGCCATCTATATAAGAATGGCCTGAGCACATCGGTTGAGCGGACTGCCGCAGTACTTGACGATTTTCCCCTTTGACTGTAAAGTTGTTCGGAATTGAATTCTTGTGGTAGGACCTGGTCTAGCCTACCAATAATTCGGGACCGACCGCCCATAATGCGAATAGTGCTGCTTCTCTCCTGGGGTGCAGTCCCGTACTGTTTTTGCAAGGTGTTGAGGTCCACCTCTCCACGGCAAAATGAGTGTTCGGCAAGTCCTGGGACAGTTAGGCTAACAAATATCTAGTGACTGCTTCTCTATGGCCGGTAAATGCTATCGCTCTGAACAGGTGAGTCCGCATGCTGTTATTAAGAATTCTGCAAGCGAGTGAGCAGTTCTCGAGGTCCTGCACCTGTAGGTGACCTCCGATCTCTCCTAAGATCTCTAAAGGGAGGGAAATCGAAGCCAGGGGAGAAGTGGCGAAGGGGTTGGGCAGTCTCCTAAAATATTTGTAATGCATCATGGGCAGAGGTCCCTGACAGAAGGGGTTTGATCGGAGGGCAGATTCTCATGGTTCACGTATGACGTACTTGGGGACCTCTTCAGTTGGAGAGAACGCAGGAGGTTCATCAACGGCGTCAATGGGAGACTCGAGAGTTAGGGACTGCTGCAGTGGAAACCCTGTTGTCCCATGTCCTCTCTACTTTGCCAGTCTATATATATATGGCGAGGAAGCAAAAGTGAAGGTGGAGGTACTCGGGGGAAAGTTTCGCAGTGACAATACGCTTCTAGTCTTTGGTTACTGCTATCATCTCCCTTCAGCTTGCTAGGAACATCGTCTGATTGCTGCTTCTTCTGTTTTGCCACCGGAAAATAGTTGAATATAGAACCTGCAGAAGGGTTCCTGATGTTTTCAGGCTTCCACTCTTCCTTCCGGTCCTTAATTGGCTTGCGTAGTTCTGAGACAGCCAGGCCACGTCGATGACTTGTCGGATCTTACCTCGTTGATAGGGCAGCGATCTGTACTGTGAGGACCCCGGCGAGGTTCACCAAACAATACCTTTTAGCACAAAAGCCACTAGCTTTTCTGAAGCACCAAATGAAACGCAACATGTGATTTCGATATTCTAAAAAGAAATGCTGAGCTTTTGTTGGGTAAAGTCAGCTTGTTTCAAACACCAAGCATAATGTCGAATGATTCTAGCAACAACTTTCGGCAAAGGATAAGCAAAGGGCCCAGTTCGGAGACACTAAACAAGGCCAGAACTCGAAATGATGAGCAACTATATCACAAGATTGTTAGGAACTCTGATGTCACCGAGCATATTTGTGTTTCTACAGAGAATGATTGGAAAAGGGGTAAACCTCTAAAGACAGGATCATCAGCAAGTTTGTCATGTGGCATACCAGGAGGGCCTCTAAACGTACCATAAGATTGCTTAAGTTTATCCTAAAGTTGTCCAAGCTCTTCTAAGATAGGCAGCGACGCATCTTGAAAGCTCTTTGTCACCAACTCACCAGCAAACGTACGAGCGTCCACAACAATATTGAACCAAATAAGACCATTCTGCCTAAATCTTGATTGTATAATTGTCAAAGCCTTATAAAAACAAGGCAAAGACCAAATAAGAACCCAAAACTCCTTCAGACTCCATGCATCTCGCCATCACCTCATTTCATAACATTCACTCAGCACTCTGCCCATCCATAACACCTCCAGAGAACCACTCCGCAAGCGTACTGAACCTATCCTCGCTGTTCTCCAAGTCCATCTTGAAAAGATCATGCTTGCCCGCCCGCTCCTTCTGTCCCTCGCGCATCTTGCGGATCATGTCGTTTTCAGGTGCGCATTTGGGACATTCCGCATCACCGTCGTTGCCGCCGCTTCGAACGCAGCGTTGGTGGAAGCTGTGTTTGCAGAGGAAGTGGACGGCTGGAAGGTCAAGGCGCTGGCTGCAGTCTGAGCACCAGGTTGCTTGGAAAACAGCTGGTTTGGAGCCTAGGTCTGCAAGCTCTTCGCGGCGCTTTTCTGTATCGCCACGAAGATTGTTGATGCGGTTGCGGTTGGTAGCAATTTCTTTGCGCTCTCTTGTGATTGTCTCGTGAAGGTATGGTTTGATCATGCCCATGGTAGCTACACCGCCGCCTGAAGATTGACCTACAAGTGTTTGGATAACCTGCAAAGGAGCCATGAGTCCATCTTTGTCGATCTTGTTTAGCACGTTGGCCAACTCATCAGGGCCGGCTTCCTCTAGTACCCTTTGGTCAGAAGTGAGATATGCCAGGGCAGCTGGATACAACTGCGGTTCCTCAGGACCGTACTTTCTGAGTGCCTTCATGGCGCCTCGTGTGTCCTTAGCCGATGTGTAAGATCTAAAAATGTCAAAACGCAGTCCTGCCTGTTCCTTGACAAGGATAGTTCCATCTTGGAAATCCGCAAGATGCGAGAGAAGCAGAACATTCGAGCTCTCCATTGGCACGTGCTCACCCTGAATGAGCTTCTTCGCCTTGGCCTCCCATTCCTCCTTGTGATCCTGTCCTTTCTTTTCGCTTGCCTTGTACAAGTACATCTCAAAGAGGGTAGTGTAAAGATCTGTTCGATCGCTCGACTTGAGCTCCTTTTCTTCGAGACATGCTTCGAGGAAGACGATAAACTCGTCGGGGTGATCGATGAACGATGAGAATGCGGTTCTTGGTGGAGGAGGGGTATACTTGGGTGCAGGAATATCGTCGTTATCCACAATAATGTTTCCGTCGCTAACCACAGCCCTTGTGTTTCCGACTGTTCCTGGAGATGCGACCGAAGATGTATTCATATAAGGTAGAGGCAGCAGATTGGACAAGTTCTGAACAGCGCTGGCTGCTCCAGCTGCAAAGCCGCCGCTGGTGGGCGTATCAATCTCGTTATGCACCGTTATAGTGCGCCGAGGTCGGTAATTTCCTGTATAGTAGTCCACGAACAACTTGGTAGCATCTTGAGGACAATTCTCAATGAGCACTCGGGCGTATTTCTGTAGACAAGGGTATGCCTGAACGTATTAGCAATGGTTCAATCCAGGACGCGATAGAACTTACGATATCAGGATCCTGACGCCAAACATAGTCGAGCGCTTCGACATAGTTCTTGGAGTCCTCTATCAAGATATCCACCACAAGGTCAGTCTCGCCGTGCTTCTTGGCAAGGTATGCAGCCTGCTCGTAGTATCCGCCTTGTCGACACATTGCAATTGCTGTATCAAGATCAAACTTGAGGTCGCCAGGAGACTTGATGAACTTTTCAAGCTTGTTGATGTCTTTGAGCTTTGCATAACAGTTGAGGAGAAGGGTTGTGTGGTCCGCAGTCGCTTTTCGATGTTCGTGGAGTTGTTCCAGATATTGGATTAGGTTGTGAATGCGTTGTGTATCGAGGTACTAGAAACATTAGTCTTGTTCCTTCATACAGAGAGCTACTCACCTTGCGAATGACCTGTGATGGCTCAGTCGTATCAATTGCTCGAATATACTGAACCATGGCGCCGTCATAGTCGGCTTTTTGGTATAGATGATCACCGAATCGACGGTAAATAAGGCTTTGCTGCTCATTGTCCATTCCAGACTTTTGCGCCAGCTCGATAGCCAGAGGAAACATGTTCCTCTGATACAGCATTTCTAGTCGTTGCTGCAAACTTTTCTCATGATACCGGTAAACCTGACGAAGTTAATAAACGGGATCTCGTATCGGCAGACGGAACTTACCTTGCCATCTTGGAGAACAGTGAAGAAATCGCCCCAGATGTCAACAAAGTGTCCCACAGGCGACATCAAAGTCTCTGTATGACCGATAACTCGAAGATCCATATCCAGCAACACAAAAGACGACGCATTGAATAGAGAATTAGTAGTAGTGTTACCAAAGCGTCGCCTCATTGCCTCAGAATCTTTCGCAGTGCTGCTTGCTGGCGGGCACGCGAGCGCAACATATTCATTGTAAACATCAATCTTGCTCTTTGGCGATTCATACGCCTTGGGTGGCCCTCGACCGTCTAACGTGTATGTGTAGATAGCATCGTCGCGCGCAACAATGACACCGTCTGTATTTGGGTCACGCGTCATGCAGCCCACTGCGCATCCGGCATCTTCGATGGTCTTGGGCGGTAATCCATGGCCCTTTTTGGATAAACCGAGCTTCAGTATTCGTGAGGTCGTGGAAACAAACAAAGTGGTGAGCTTTTGTGCCGCATCCCATGCGAGCTCAACACCGGTGATAGGCTCTTCTGATTCGAAAACAATTCGTTGCTTCGTACCAAGATCGTGGACCAATTCACCTCGAATTACGGTAACTGCGCCGTTGGTGAATCCTACGGCGATTTGTGTAAGATCGTCCGTAGCCGCAAACGCAGATATCTTCAATCAGTCAGTTTCCAATGTCGTATCAGACTCCCACCAAGACTCACGGGAAATTGCCGTCGGTTATTGTTGATCATGACCGTGCTCAGACATGTCGGTGTGTTGGTCTTCTTAACAAGCTTATCGAGCGCCCACACCTTAAGAACAGGCTCACTGCTCATATCCTCCTATCAACGCCATCAGTTCGTCAATTCGTTATCTAAGCTTCAACAGGCCGTACCGCAACTGTCAACAAAAGACTTGTTCCTTCGACCTGGCGCATATGCGTGATGCTCCCAGCCTCGTAAGCCTGGAAGCGCTTGACAATCTTCCATGACTTGTTTATTATGCTGACATATCCATCGAACGATCCAAGGAAAAGGCTATCGGAGCCTGCGCAAACGCTCGAGATCTCGTTGCCCTCGAAGAGCTGTCGGGTTTCGTCGTCGGCGATGTTTATTTGGACGACGTCGAAGAAGTCAAACGACTTCCACTGCAATTCATTGTCAGTATGATAAGTCTCGAAGTGCGCATGATAATAGGGTGGTCCTTACTGAGATGGCCATCTTGAAGCATTCGGGAATGTCTTGAATTGGAGAAGATGAGCCGCGGCGCGATGACGATGGTGGGACGCTGAGCTGGGGAGCTACAGGAGCTTGCCTAGCGCCACAGTGGCTGCTACTCCACGGCACCCGACCCATCACTGTAGAACATTAAATTATCACGTAAAGCTAATCAAAAGCTCGCTCGTTTGGCGCTCATCATAACAATTGTCAGGGTATCATGTATGGTATATTAAGGGACAACTTTCCCTCGACTGCGTATAGTAAGTACCGAACCAGAATTCTATATAAATCAAGCAAAACACCAGATACGCTCTCATTCCTGCCAAACCCGCCAGACCCAACCAACCCAATACCATAAAGCAAAACAAAGCATCAATCATTCGCAATAAAAACCAACACGCTCATGCCTCCTTAGTTCTAGAAGCCACAGGGGTATCTTCTTTCTCATTCTCGCTCTTCTCGTTGAATACCTCTCGTGGTGTAATTAGAGGACTGCTCAGACCACCAATGCTCCCGCTCACGCTCTCAGCGCGTCCATGGCCAAGCAACCCACTTCGAACACTTGCAGCGTCCCCTTGTTTGGCATAGTAGCTGTTTCGATCACCAGAAATCGCAGGCCCAACACCTGTTGCAGAGTAAATGCTCGTGCGTTCTGTTCCCATTCGAGGGTTGCCGTGAATACCGGGAGTAGTAGGCATACCCATCGGGTCGATGTTCGCACTCAGAACACTAAGTGGTAAACTTTCACGACTGCCACCCCAAAGTGACGAAGGTGCAAGAGCACGCACAGATGCATCGGTATCGAGAGAACGCCTTCGTCGTCGCTTACTTGATGACGCCAAAGTCAGGATAGATGCGTTATCTGTAAGTAAATTATTGGCGGTTGCAGACGTGTAAGTCGTTGGGTTGCCAGTTGGCGCCAAATGGGGCGGGATGGCCGATGCTGGCGTCCCTGTAGTGGGGAACGGTTGGGTGAATTGAATAGACTGCGTGTTGCCATGGTGCTGTGAAGCATGATGCTGAGCTTGCCCAGGCCCGTTAGGCGCCATTGACTGTATCGTAGTCAAGGTCGTCGTCAAAGACCTAACAGATGGTGCTGGACTTGAAAAAGTACTGTCTCCCCCCCTCCTAGATTCAACTCCTCCACCAACGGTACGGCTCGTTCCAGCGACAGAACTTGCCCTATGGCTGGGTGCCATGAGGGAATGGGAGGCCTCATGATCTGTCAACACCGTACCGGCCACACTTCCACGCCCGATCGTTGGCGGTCCCTGATCTTCTCGAGATGTCCGGGCGGATCGGTCCACACTGGTATTGCTTGTACCCGTCTGTGTAGTGGTGAAAGTGCATGCACTCGTTCCGTTGGTTACACCGTTGCCGACCTGTCCAGATTCCGGGTAAGGGTTGTTCTTCTTGTGACTGCGTTTCTTGTGTCTCTTTTGGCGTTCACCATCGGATGATTTGAAGTTGGTGAGTTTCTTAACCCATGTCGAAAACGGTCTCCTGCGTTGACCTTGACGGTCTGAAATGTTAGCATCAGGCATTGTATTGTGAGGCTATCGCAAGGTGGCGATATCGCGTGATGGTAAATTCCATAAACATGAACAATGCTTCAACACTCACCATGCTCTGGAGGTATCGCGTCGGTCGTCGCCATCAAATTGAGAAGAAGCCGTTGAATTGAAACGAAACGTTACGTCGAAGCTACCAGAACAACGTCGTTGGGTAGCGGGTGGAGGCGGGGAGGCAATGAACAAAGTAAAGAGAAGAGAGGCTCGCTCGGAGTAGAAAAGAAACGAAAATGATGTGTCAATGGTGGATGGAAGACAGAACAATGAAAGGCGAAAACTAAGGGATGAAGCTAGAAGAGACGTCGTCAGCAGATCAAAGTGTGTGGCATGGCATGTAATAGTACAAAGGCTGAAAGCGGCGAAGCATGATGGTACGAAGGTCGGGATCAAGATCACGTGATGGATCTATTGAATGACGAGACAACTACATAAACTACACGGACCAGAAGACGACGATCCTTTCTATTCGTTCATGACCTATCTCTGACTCAAATGTAGGCACTTCCCAACGTGTCAAGTCCCCCTTATCCCTTATTTCTCCCGCAGGTACCCGTTGAATCTCTCGTGGCTTCGAGTCTGGACTGAGCTGGCTATAAGCTCAAGGCACATCTTTTCTTGGCGCCACCTCCACCAGGCGGACCCTGGATTCGGGGACGGTTACCCACTGTGCCTTAATTAGATCGCCCTAAAACCAGGTGCCCCCTAGCTAGGTGCAGCTCACCTCAGTTTCAGCTCGCTTCGACGTCATTTCCCAACTTGAACTTTGAAACTTTCAACATCACAGCCAAAGACCAACTCTACACAAACAAGCATGATCTGCTGTAGAGTATGGCCATCAGGCAACTTCCTCAAGATGTCGTCGACAAGATTAAATCATCGGTGAATATCACTTCTCTGAACGGCGTTGTCTGCGGTCTTATTACAAACTCTTTAGACGCTGGCGCATCCAAGGTCAACGTCTCGATCGACTACAGCAGGGGAAATTGTACCGTTGAAGATAACGGGTCCGGAATTCCACCCGAAGAATTTAAAGATGGCGGGGGCCTCGGGAAGCTCCACCGTGAGTGAAACGATATTGGTTACGTGAAGCTATTTGTACTTACGCCTTCTCAGATACATCCAAGTTCCCTTCAAGGTCTTCTGTTCATGGGAATCATGGCGATTTCCTAGCATCCCTTGCTACCTTTTCCCTTCTGACCATCACATCTCACCACCAAAGGCATATTTCACACAATTCTATCTCGTTTCACAATTCTCGAATACTGGCTAGACAATTGCCTTCGCCCCCTGAATCACGGCTTGTCAACTTTGATCATGGCACTCGTTCGACGGTTCGAGATCTCTTCGGCAATATGCCAGTTAGGGTCAAACAGAGAGCCACGTTAGCTGAAAGGTCTGCTCTTGACAAAGAATGGTCGAGGTTGGTTCGAGCTGTCGTAGGCCTGCTTCTTGCTTGGCCATTAGGTGTATCCGTTTCACTCAAGAACGCAGCAAGCCAGCGTGAGTTATGGTTCCGGCCAGCAGAAAAAGCAGACATCATGTCTAAAACCTCTCGACTTCTTACACAAGCTGGCCTTGCCAACTCGGGCGATGCAGGTTCCTGGGTGCCCATATCAGCATCATGCGGGTCGATTTCCGTCAAAGGCGCTATCTCCACGAATCCTGTTGCGACACGGCGCTCTCAATTTATTAGTCTTGGGATTAGGCCAATCAACAACGAATTTGGCACTGATGTTCTTTATGAAGAAATCAACAAGACCTTTGGAAACTCTAGCTTTGGTGTGATTGACAGTGATGAAGACCAAAACGGTGACTCGCGGAAACTTGATGAGGTCACGGGAAGAGATTTGAGAAGTCGAAAGGGGATCGAACGGTGGCCCATGTTCTATCTCAAAATCACCGCTACTGGGTTAGAGGGGCTCGATAGCCCAGATCGACTTGACAGTCAGGGCCGGACGCTGTCTGCGATCATTGATCTTTTGAAGGCAACATGTTACGGATTTCTCAAAAAGCATCATTTTCGTCCACAAAAAGTTCGCCTAACCCCTGAGGAATCGTTATTCTCGACAGCAAGAACGTTGGGCCGGCCGAAAAAGCCTAAAAAGCAACCGCCCTCATCATCGAACAGCTCGAGAGCTAGCTCTGTCACTCCCATCTCCAGATCTGGTTCACTTGAAGCACGAGCAGACAGCCCCTTTGAGGGTTGGCACCGAATCAAAGTTGGGAGAGCTACGCCACTCAGCGCCACCTCGAAAGCGGCAGATGTTCGTACAAAGATGCGAGAGGAGTCACCGCTGGGACGTCTTGTTGGAGAAGGCGGGAAACTGTTGCGAAAACCGTTTGATGAGCCATCCCCTGAACCGGAAGCCGAGAAGACAGGCTCGTCTGCAAACAGTGGTGTGATCTCGGGCGCATGTACTGTTGACGGCGCATCAGGTGGCGGTGACACAAGCAGCAGTGTTACCTGTCAAGGTGCACAGAAGCGAGACAAACATCCTAGCAAATGGCTCCAGGGTGTCATCAGATCATGGGAGAATCCCATTTTTCAACCTGTAGAACCGTCTGTGCCGTGTATCGATAGCTCAGCACAAGATCAGCTGCATGCGTGTGGACATGGAAGCGGTCATGTTGGGTTTGAAACAGGGACCATGAGCCTCAATGGGCGAATCTCACGTCACGCGCTTGCTCACGCTACCGTGATAGAACAGGTCGACCGCAAATTCATCTTGGTCAAGTTACCACTAGAAAGTTCGACATCTGGGACTTTGGCGCACGAGAAACAGAGTTCTGCGTTGGTCATGCTCGATCAACATGCAGTTGATGAACGATGTCAGCTTGAAGATCTCATGGCAAACTATTTCACCCACGACTCCTTGGTGAATCAAACGTCGCCCGTCATAGAACCTCTCGACCGACCCATAATCTTCGAAATCTCAAAGGAGGAATGGTCTCTTCTAGAACAACATCACGAATACTTTGCTGCTTGGGGCATCACATACCAAACACCCGTCTCCTCACAAAACAAAATCCTAGTAACAGGCCTCCCTCCAAGCATCATTGAGAGATGCCGACTAGAACCGCGACTTCTCATTGAACTTTTACGAACAGAAGTTTGGCGAAGCGTGGACAGTAGTGTTCCACTTGTGCGACCATCAACTACTGCCCCTGACAAACCTTTGATATCACGTTTCAACGGGTGTCCAAGGGGTATTCTGGAATTGCTACACTCCAGAGCCTGTCGAAGTATGTTTGTTGCCTATTATTTGCTCCTCTTTCACTGACTTTGTGCTAGGTGCAATCATGTTCAACGATGTTTTGTCGGTAAAGCAATGTGAGGAGCTCATCTCTCGCCTGTCACGTTGCGCATTTCCTTTTCAGTGTGCGCATGGTCGACCCAGTATGGCACCCTTGATTGATCTTGGAAACGGGGGCAAGTTTGGCGGTTGGCAAGAATCGAAACGGCAGAAGACGGTTTCGTGGAAGAGCTGGATAAAGGAGTCATGATGGGTTGTGGGAATTTCTTGATACCCTTGTTACATAGATCATGGTTTTACATTTCAGCATGAGTATAGACTTTCGTGCGCCCAAAGCAAAGTTTCATTGAACCGCTTGTGTGAAGCAAACATGCAAGCAACTAGGGATATCTTTCTAGGTTTACAGGCCGTTTGATGAACTCGAACAAAGATCCCAGAGATGAAAACAGCAATCATCTCTATCATCGACGCCTCAATAGCAAGCCACACTGACCAGCGATATGCTAAAATCCGCTCTCCTCCAACGCCGTAATATAGATCCAACGCCTCATGTGCAACAAAGGCCTGGCTACCTTTGTATGACCCATCGTAAAGAGAAAAGGTATGATTTGTGAAATTTAGGTCGTGGCTCATTTCGTTGATTCGCAGCTCATATGCGAGATCGAATGTAAATCAGAAATAGTGAGTTACTCAAAAGGATGAGTATAAGCGGTGAGCGTTTAGGGCGCTGCGGCTTCCTGCGGCTCCTCAGCCTGCGGATTTGCGGCTGCCTCGGCCAAATGGCGATCAACGGCGCCGAGCTGTCGCTGCTTCGCTTCCTCTTCGGTCTCCTTGATCCAAATCTTGTTGTCATGATCCCAACGGTGTCTGTAACCTATGTTAGCAAGTGAAGGTTTGAGGGGACGCCCCGCCAACGGTATGATGGCGAAACGGCTATGGTGGCAACATACCCTGCCCAACTCTCGGTGACCAAACTCTTTGTATCATACTCGTCAACCAAGATCTTATTGAAGTTGAACGGAACGCGAGCTTTGACGCCCTCGAACTCGGTGATACGCATAGGCCATAAGTCCTGGCTCTTATACCGATGCTTGTTTTTGCAGCTCCAGACACCTGGGCGATCTGCCTCGCGCTCACGGAGGCCAGTAATATCAACGTACATGCCATTCTGCATGTCAATCCAACGGCCATCAATAATATTCCTTCCGTCAGAACGGTCGATATCAACGTGGTGGGGGTTGATATCTAGAAGGTATTTCTTGGAGATGAACTCCCCTGTTGCAGTTTCGGTATAATTCCAACTATGCTCGGTACGGTTGAGGTTGTCGCCGATCCATTGAAGGGTATTGTTTGACACTTGAACATCAAGATCATAGTCCCAAGGCATGATCTGGCCGTTCCACCACCAACCAAGAAGGGTTCCATGAGCAATCCATGTTTCCACGCCGTAACTGTTCATATGGAACAAATAGCTTCGAATCAGATCTCGGAGAACGAGACGGTGTTCTTCATACGAGACCTTCGATTGGAAATAACGGTTATCGTAATGACCAAGCTCGATGTTTCGACCGGCTTCGACGAAGTATTTTGGTGTCTTTTCATCTGCACGTTTGGCAATCGACGACGAAGCTTCAGCCTCTCGAGTTTTGTGGAATAGTGGAGGAAATGCGAGAGCGGCGGTTGTTGAAGAGAAGGAAGCGAAGCCCCAGAGGAGCAGCGACTTTACTGAACGCATGCTTGCTGCTGTCCCGTTGGATTATGCTGATGGTATGAAGGAAGACGGAGGAGAGGTTGGCAGTCGAAGGAAGCGTATGCGGAGGCGATGCGCTTGATTTGTAGAGGGAGGAATGTCATGCAACGGGAGGTGGGCGGATCGGATCGTCACAAAGTTGAACTCTCGATAAAAAAAGAAGTAAGGGAGAAGAAGTAGCAATACTTTTTGATCCAAGAGAAAAAGGAGAGAATGTCGTGATAAGGAGAGGAATACGTATGAAGTATCACAGACAATGTCAACAACACATGTTTGTTATTAGGAGAGACGAGAAGAGGAAGCACAGAGATAAGGGAATGGAAAGAAGAGACAATGATGAGGATCTCTTTCCTTGAAATGAATGACGGAAGATGTGGGTTCCCTTATCCCCAGCGGAAGGAACGACCCGAGCAGGGGAAGAGAATAAGAAAGACGCAAGTGCAAGTGCAAGGTGCAAGTGCATGTGCAAGGAAGACCGGCAGGTGGGCGGCGCCGCGACTGTTTCCAGGGGGCGCGGGGCACGCGCCTCCTTGCCTAGAGCGGGAATAGCTGATTGAGTGTAAGAAAATGTATCAGTGCAAGTGTGACAGTGACATCCAATTGTAAGACACGAGTGCCATATTCATGAAATCCATATCAGATCTGAAATCATCATCCGATACTTGACTTTATGGATTTGATCGACTGTTAAAGTTTATCTCCCCCCAACGCCTTCAGTGTCATTTCCATTCCTCTCATCAAAATTAGAGCCTCAATTAAACGCCTAAAACTCGACTCTATCCGTTTTGGACAAGATATACGTCAGCTGCACGGCAACCAGCATCCGAGAAAACTGTGTGTATTCGTCGCACGTAACGACACAAAACATCTTGGCTTTGTAATAATGCGCCTACGCCGAGAAATGCCAATGTTTACACCGAATTCTCACAACGACTAGGAATACGCGGACACTGGAGAGTGGACATTGTGTCGGTTGCGCTAGGCCCCGCACAGGAAAGAAGTCGTGTGCTGTTGATCATCATGATGGGCTTTGCCAAGCATCAGCGAAATGAGGCCAAGACGTGCTAAATCCAACTGTAAAATCAAGTTTTTGAAACAACTCAACAATGAATGAATGCATTGATGGGGAGTTTGTGATGAAACGGAAATACGGCATTTATTCTTTGTGACTAATAAACGAAAAGCTTCGAGACTGCAGCCACAGTATTAAAGATAGATTGAATATCAGCCCTTCACTTAAACTGCGGACCGAACGAGACTTTATCGGTGGCCCCATCTGGCATGGTCAAGATCTTGATGCGTCGTCATCATCTTTCCGATCCGGATTTAGCACGCCCCGAAGCGCCGGGTATTGCATAGCAAGGGTCTGACCTCTATTCTGAGAGAATTCTTTTAGACTTGACATTTAAAAAACTGGACCACAATTGACACTGCAGAGTCTAATGCTTTCCATTTAATTAAGATTTACTCAAGGTTTGAGTCAATTACTAAGGCATGCAACCTTATGTATTCAGAACCCTACGAGACCCCAACGACACAACACATGGCAAGCAAAAAGAGGCCAAAACACCAAAAATTGATATCACGAGTAGTTCTCGTGAGGCGACTCTCCCGCCGGGAATTGAACCCGGGTCTCAAGCGTGACAAGCTTGCATACTGACCACTATACTACGGAAGACGAAACAGGCTAAAGCCTGCTGTAGCGGGTTTGTTACGACGACGCTGCCCAAGGAGATATATATCGGAAACTTTCTACTGCACAGCTTTATTCATCATACACTGAATAGGTAGTGAATAGAAGTTTCTGCAAGGCGACCAAAGTTAAAAGAAAACTATCTGACTCCATCTCTCCGAAGCTTCTATTGTGATGAGAGCAGAGTTTCTGGCTTAAAGTAACACAAACGCAAAGAACGTATATATAAACACATATTCGCCAATATAGCATCTTTACTATTCCTGCTGCCTAAAATGAAGGTTCAGACTGAAAACTTAGATATCATGAGGGCCATAAGACCTGCAGTATAAAGAGCTGCCTCCCCAAAGCTTCACCTCTCAGAAGGATAAGAGAAGTAAGGCGCGCGCTCAGTAGATTAGCGGTATCTTCACTGAAGATCGCCCGGTTTACTAAGGAAGTTCTTTCATCAGTGATGAGACGCAGCTGTGTATGTCGAACTGGGCTGAGGCTTGGCGACGAAGTAACAGCGTATAGTCTTCTGAGATGATGATTGCATTTTCTGTTTGTTTTCTCCCAGTGGAGAGTGATTCTTGCCTGGGGACTGGCGCTGGTTGATAAGATAAGTAAGTAGAGCTCTTAGTGAAAAGAGATGAGGTAGGTTCGTGATTCCAGTAGTTGCTCTTTTTACCTGTTTGTATCTATTAGAATATCTTACTCCTACGGATAGAGTTGTGAGATGACAGTTGCCCTCCTCCTTTCCAGAAAAGTATAGACCCCTACTCATAGCCATGGTTGGGTATGTGGTCACCAGGAAGCAGTTGCATGCCATGCTTGAAGGTCTGAGGATTAGTTTGACCAGCAACGAGTGTGACTAGCTCACCGATCATGCGTCCTGGCACGTTCGCAGAATCCCAGTACTCTTCGAGCGACCCGTCCAGGATCCTCTGCATGCAGTCCGAGGGAGATTGAAGCGTGCGATGATGGCGGTTGCGACAAGCGTCAGGTCACTCAGGGCAATAACAGAGAACTCACTTTGGGATCAGTTGACGAGGTACGTCAGTCGAGATCTGCTATCGCAAAGGGATGTCTCTGACTGGTAACGCAAGCATGACGTTTCTTGGAGCATAGGTTGAACGGAAATTTATCGTGGGGCGGAAAGGTGCAAAGCAATTATGCGATATATCGAAAGTCTTTTGGTTAGATGATGCTAAATACTTGATGATCCTTTCGTGCAATAAAAACTGAATCATTTGCTGGGACTCTATACGAACTTCTTTATACATAGAAACTCGAATTCTGCCGCTCAAGGCTAGATCAGTTCACAATGCCGCGATTTTAAGAACCTTTTTGTATCTTGATAAATCCTATCAACGGCGTAGCAGTTTACATTGGATCTTTCTTAATACCATCAGTGCAACCAAGTACCTCATCACTACACTGGGTGGCAAAGCGCCCAAGATGCCGAAGGTAGCAAGCAGTACACCCTATTACATACTATATAGTGACAGTAGTTTACATAAGTTTTGGCGCTTTAGAGTCCCCATTCTGCGCCATCCTCCAAAATTGTGATGCTGTTTGGATAGTCGGGTTTGCAGCTTGATGAGCTCTTGGAGAATCTGAGGCACGTTGCCGTTAATGGGACATATTGTTTCGAATCTCAGTTGCATTAGTTTTTGTATCTCTGCGGAGTCCTGATACTAGAGAATTAGATCAGTCTTATCCCATAGGGTATTATAGATGACCGTTACATACAAATTGAAAATGTCCGAGGCGAGTCGCAGCGCCAATTCATGGACCCCGTGAAATGCATCATCTCCATGCCATCATGTCCATTCAGAGTCCAGGACATTCTAGGACTCCGCGATGCAACTCTTGACTTTGCGGATGATCGAGGTATTGTCACGTCCGCAGCGCCCTCTTGGATACCCCTGAACATAGTCCGGCAAGAGTCAAGCGCAGGTGAGATCCTCTCGACGTCACGGATCATACGACACGTGAGCACAAAGGCGCCGATGGCCCGGATGAGGCTGAAATAGCTGGTTGAGATGGAGAGGCTGCCTTTCTCGTGGCAGACACTGCAAGTCTTACGGTCATCATAATATCTAGGTTCTCAGTCTGAACCTTCGTATTAGGCACCAGGAACAATAAGGACGCTATCTTGCTGATATGTGTTTATATGTATTTTTTGCGTTTGTGTTACTTTGGGCCGAAAACTTTACCTCCTCACCGTAGCTCGTAGCAGATGGAAATACTTGATGCGATGAAACATGATGGAGCTAAGGCCTAGTTACAGAAGGAGGCGGAGATCTACGACACAATAGTGGCATGTGGCAGTGAATGCATTTCTATGAAAATATCCAACTTGGCTTTCGAAGCAAGTCAAGGCAATGGAATAAGATGTAGCAAAAAAAACTGAAATGGATGATCGCTTATCTGTTGTGGGTGAAGTCAAACAGGGTGTTGAATGAAGTCTACTCTAGAGTACAGTTCCCCATTGCACCATTCTATCCACCGCCAAGATCCAAACCAACCGATCGCTCCCGCTCTCGCTGCCACTTCTTCTGAGAAGAACCATTCTCCAACAAGTGTCTGGTCCCATTCCCTGAGCTGAAGTTCTGAAGTCATCGTAGTCGGCAGCGAAGGAGTCAGAAGTGAAAGAGTCGGCGGCGGAGGATCGAAACCTAAAAAAACCATTTTTCCTTTTGTTAGCCCCACGTGTATGTCACGGGTCGGCTAAGTAGATGCGGTGACAAGGAAAACCCAAAAGGGAAAAAAAAAGTACCCGACTTCCTCTCCCCAAAGCATCACGTCTCAGAAGGATGACACTTGTTCACCACCGCACACGCAAAAGAGAATAAGGCGCGTGCTCAGTAGATTAGCGGTATCTTCACTGAAGATCCACCCGGTTCACTGAGGAAGTTCGTACCTTGGATAGGAAATTCATCAGTGATGAGACACAGCTGTGTATGTCGAACCGAGCTAAGGCTTGGCGATGAAGCAACAGCGTATAATCAGTCTTCTGAGATGATGCCAATAAGACGGGATGACAGAACGTAGGTATAAAGGCAATGAAGGGAGGATAAGAAACATGGCGGAGCAGGGCTGGAAAGATAGAGTTGAAGGATGATCTGAAGAGCGAAGGGAATAGCAGGAAGAGGAAGACGACTGGTGTTTTGGGGACGGGTAGACAAGATGAAGAAGATGAAGAGGATGGAAGAAGATGGAGAAGACGAGAACAGAGCTGGATGCGTTTTATTGTCGAACGCAGTAGGGATTGCACTTTCTGTAACTTCTCACGATGGAGAGTGATTCTTGCCTGGAGGATGACTCTGATTGATGAGATAGGAAGTTGATCTCTTGGAGAAGAGAGATGTGGCAGGTTTGTAATTCTGTCTTTCCTCCTGCCTTAACTACCGGACTCCTATCCCTTCCATTTTGCTGGTTCTCTTATCTAGGTAGGTACGATTTTATTGGCCTCTCGACTACCTCCGGTAGGCACTTGCATTGCCCCTTTTTTGACTCAGCTCAACCTGAGGCTACCAGATATTCCGTGAAGATCGAGATAGATTTGTGATCTCCGAGATCTTACTGGCGTCAGTCTCGATGAGCTGACCGCATTGTGAAGGTTCTAATAGTATCTCATTCATCAAAGTCTAGGTGTATCAGGATTGTATGCAGCGAAACCACCAGCCAGAGTTTGCAATGTTAAGAAAGGTTCAGTTTTCTTACTCTGTGTAGCCCTTTACATCCGGTATGTAGAAGAGCAAACAGTTAAGGCATATTTGGTCAATAGCCAGCTTCTGAATTCGCGCCAGCAAATCCTCTGGTTGCGCCTGCCACGACCAGCAGATCCTATTTCCTCTGGTAGATATGGCCTGCAGGTACTTACCTACCTTATGTTATCCCTCCATCGTCACTGTTTTTCTCATCTCCAACACGCTTCTCCAGTATCTAAGGTATCTCAGCCCGGCACATCCTGTTAGTTCAGTAATTAATAATGGACTCCTCGTACGTGGAAAATTCACAACCTCAGCCGTCCGTCGAGCTCCTCAGGCCCCTCGACCGTCCAGTTGGATGGGCTCCTTGCCTTAGAGAAGATAATGAAGGGATCAGAGCGTATAAACCTTCGTGAACGAATGAACGACCTGGGCCTCCCAAGACCCGTACGAGGACGAAGAGAAGTGGAGAGAAGCCCTGCTTTACGTCAACTCTCAAAACAGAAAGACTTGATTTTTCCGTACCGTCTCTCAAGGAGCGAGTTCCGAGTTGAGTGAACGAAAACGCTATGAGAAAGTATTTTAGGGCCTTGTCATTCTCATGAACATCTTTGGAATCAAACAACCACAGAGTAGTCCCGCAGCACGCGCACTACAGGGATGGTACCCAAGGTCTCGTATCATCGGCATTGGCAGGTATAATGAAGAAGGACCCTCCATCGACTCCTGGGATTTCAGAGATTTGACACCTGTACGACCGCAAACACATGAGCCCTCCAGTAACTCAACTAAGGGTCTTTGAAGGGGATTTGATGTGACGGATGCCCTTCAAATTGTTACAGAGTTCGGTTTTAGCTATCGATGAAGAATAAAAGCCGTTACCCCTAACTGAAACTTAACACTTTCTCCTGGCCGTTTTGTTTAAGTGCCAAACAGGAGTGATCTGACTGATATTATAAAGTACTAATAATACTAAAAAGAGGGTCTGTATAATGCAGATAGCTAGATCTCTTCTGCCAGGAATTAAACCTAGGTTCAAGCATTATAAGCTTACATACTGACTACCATATTACGGGAGATGATGACTATTGAGCAGCCACTGTAGCGGAGTTCGATGTCGTAGGATCGTGTAGTCCCCTTATACCGACGGCTCCCTCTCCAGTGGATCTCACGATATTGATGTCCACCCGGTATGGGCCTTGCGAGGACTTACGAAGAGATAGCGTGGCCTCCTTAATGTGGCTAGAAGATTTCATTGCCAATTTCAACGTTCGCACGGCTGTCTTCGACCTTTTCCTTTTGGTCCGACCCTGAGGGCGCAGCCAGAAGTCTGCGCCGCGATGGATGGATTGATGTCAAGACAGATATTGAGACAGACCTTGAGCGCTGTCCCCTTGTCCATTCAAATACCATTCAGTATCTCTGCCTCGATCCTACCACCGTGGGAGAGCGTCGCGAGCTTGTCCCAGGACAACTACCACCGATCCCCAGAGGCCCCCCGCCACCCACCTGGACAGTTCTGCTCTCTGCCATGGACTGCAATATGTCCATCGAACCTCTTTCATCAGGTCCACTACATGACGGTAACCCTCTCCCGCCTTTGCACTTACTTGTCGATGGTTTGATATCAGGCGTTCTCGACGTCCCACCTAAAAGCCGAATAGAAGGAAGACTAGGCCTGCAGCTGGTCTATCTACACGCGTACTGTTTCGATATGCGGTCGCCGAAGCTTGTAGAGCAGCTTAGGCCCGAGAACCTTCAATTCCATATCGATGCACTTACTGGACCATCCGTCGGTAAACCACCACTTATGGCCTGGGGTCGTCAAGTGAGGCGTGAGCTTCGAGACGATACCCGGCAACTCATGAACGAGAATTCGCTTCTCGGTGCAAACCCTGCCGAATATCGAGATTTTATTTCTTCTTTCCGTTCGGAATTTCAAGCACTGTTATACACAGTCTCGCCTCCATCATCGCCCTCTTGTTATCCTACTGCAAAGGAAAGTTCGTTTTTAATCCGGCGTGCCAACGCTTAAAGCAACGGTCCGAACCTTGCCCCTATTCTGTGAAGAGTATTTTTAGCAAGGCAAACATTGTTCTCCAGAATACCCTGCATAAAACCATATTCATTTGCCTCAGCTCGCAGCACTTGGTGCCGATCTTCCTTCTATCATTCCTTGAATTTTCGCAGTAGTCTGTGAGATCGTTGTTTTCCTCACCCCTCCCCGAGGATCTCACATAGCATATTCTGTAATAAAAGGCTCTGGTTAAGATACCATTGATGTATAGGATCCCATACGCGACGGTTTTCCCACAGCCCTCACTACAACAGGTGATAACCTGCTCTTCTTCCGTAGTATAGTGGTCAGTATGCAAGCTTGTCACGCTTGAGACCCGGGTTCAATTCCCGGCGGGAGAGATCCAGCCGTCTGCGATACGCAGATTCTCTTTTTGGTGTTGATAAAATTACTTGACTTGAGCTTTCAGTTCACTGTTTTGCATTATAGGAGAACGACGGGCAAGCAACGTTTTGATTTTGAGTCTAGCTAAAGGCAGCTTCTTTCGCCAACTAGCTCATTCTCCAATAACCATAATTCTCTGACTGATGTTCGGTATCAAGGTGCTGATTAATTGTTTCCCTGAGGGGTATTGCTCTGCTGAGTATTATACTGCTGAGGAGTATTGTGCTGCTGTTGACCATTGCTCCCGTTGTTATTGCCCTGCTGTACCTTGCGTGGGATACGGCGTAGATTCTTGTGTAAAGATGGTTTGAATGCGCGACCATTTCTATTATAACGAGCGCCGAAAATATTGGATTTTGGGTACCATCGTTGCAATGCGCTCAGTGTTTGGTTGCTCTTCAACTGTCTGAGTTTCGTCAAACATGAGTAAAGATGAGTAGCGATGACAATATATCCCCAGCATACTTCGTTGAAAGCCTTCTGTCTAATAATTCTGCTAACCTCGTTGCCCAAATGTTGTTTGCGACCAGTCTCATTATCCCCCCAGGTCTGTACGCACTTGGCTAGGCGTGCCCAGTTATTTCTGTCCTCGTTCGTGTCTTTTTCAGCCCACTCCTTCCATTCGATTACCAAGAAATTGTATAAGTCAATTGCACCAGTGTCAGACGAGCTGTAAGGCTCCTATCCTCCTGGGGCTGGGAGGGCCGGGACAGATGGACGAGGGAAGCGGAGGTGGTATACTTCGTTCCCAGTCATTGTAGCTAACAAGTTGTGTCACTTTGCTGAGATGGAGACTGAAGAAGTGTATTGGCGATGAGAATGACGACGATGAAAGAAATGTACCAAAGACGGGGATGATGATGGTGTTGGAAGACGAATGTCTTAGTAGTCAGGAGGTTGAAGAATAAAGTGAGTAGTAGACACCTCGTCAACAGGGAAGGACTGGTGATGGGAGGTGCAACCAGACATACACCATACCTTCCCTGGCTAACACATAGGTCTTAAAGGATTCGAGGAAGGCACATTTTTGGGTGCTTTAGGTACTTTACCTCACCATCCAAGGACAACATAAGGTGCCTAAGGAGAAACGTAAATCAGAAATGCAAGTTGTAGAATCATGTTCATTCTTGGGATAAGATAATGATGACTCGCTAATATCCAAAATGACCTGGTAAGTACCTTATCCATTCAAAAGACCCATCGCTAATACCCAATCGTAGCATGCTCATATCCAAAACCATATCACATCTTAGAATCGCCACCTATGGCCGGGGTGCTTCCAGTCCAGGTTGGCAACCTCCTCAGGTGAGAGGCCTGCAAGCTCCTGCTCGACGTTCTTCTTGTCGCGTCGGTTGTTGTCCCACTTCATCCAGAAGTAGCCAGAAATGCTGAGGATGAAGATCATGCTACCAGTAGCACAGTTGAGGCCATTGCCGATGGGGAAGTTGGGGGCGTCCTTGACGAGGTAGGACCAGGTCGCGATGAGACCACCGATGTTGCCAAACATGACCTGTCAAGTGTCAGAGAAGGGTTAATGTGGTTGATGGGAGAGAAACTTACGTTCATGCCGATGGCACTGCTTCGTGCGGTATCACTGACGACGTTGGCGCTGATATGGGCGTTGGTCATGGTACCCAGAACCATGCAGGTGCTGGCAATCAGGAAACAAGCACCATATCGAACACTGGGAGTCTCAGAGGCCAAGAACATAGCATATCCGATGATGACGGTGGGAGCGGAGAGGATGATGAAGATCTGTCGCCTGTCGAGGTACCAACTGAGAGCAGGGAAGGCAACAGCAAAGACGGCTCCAACGGCGTAGGGGGGGACACTGTGGAGCTGCTTCTGGACGGTGCTGTACTCGGGGTAGATGGCTCCGACGATGGTAGGGAGGAAGAAAGCAAGACCCTGGACGGTGATGTTGTTGAAGAGGAAGATAAAGGCGATCTGGAGAGTGACAGGGTTGGAGATACCGCGCCAGAGCTTGACTCGATCGATACCGTCAATGACTTCGGTTTGGGCGAGACGCTCGGACTTGACACGGGCGATGCAGAGATCCTTCTCCTCCTGAGTGAGCCATCGAGCAGTCTCGGGTCGATCTGTGAGGGTAACGAAAGCGAGGAGGCTAAGACCGATGGTGATGATACCCTCAATAGCGAAGATCATGCGCCAGTGGTGAAGGCTACCGAAGTGGGGGAGCTTGAGGATAGCACTGGCCAAGAGACCACCGAAAGCACCAGCAAGAGGAGCCATGACCATGTAGAGAGACAGACGGAAAGTCAACTCAGAGCGCTTATACCAACGGGAGAGATAGTATGCGATTCCGGGAAGCATACCAGCCTCGAAGATACCAAGGAGGAAACGAACACCGCAGATAGCGGCTTGGCTGTGGACGAAGGCGGTAGCGACACTGACGATGCCGAAGGCGAGAGAGGTAGCAGGGAGGAACCAGCCGGGGCCCATCCATTTACAGCAGACGGTGGCGGGGATCTCGAAGATGATGTATGAGATGTAGAAGACGGAGAGGATCTTGTTGTAGTCGTATCCTACGAGGTTGAGATCCTCTGTCAAACCAGCAATACGGGCATTACCTGAGGGTGTGTGTTAGTGAAGGTTGATGTGTTGAGAGTGAGAAGTGACTCACCGATGTTGGCGCGATCGATGAAGCAGAAGAGATACAGAACTGCGACGGTTGGGACAGTGTACAAGTCGAGTTTCCATCGTAGTCGTCGCTCAGCAGCTGGGTCGAACTGGACAAGAGAGTTACCGTAGCTGTAAAGTATCAGTATGAGTCTGTATCATAAGCAAGTGAGATACTCACGCATCGGTAGCAGTGTGACCGTGACCAGCAGCATCATGATAATCATTAATGACACCTCCCTTCATCTCAGAGCGCTCATCAAACCCCTTCTCCTGATCCCTATCAGATATAGCCATGACGGGCAGATCTTACAGAAAAGACCACACTTGAAGAAAAGAAAAGAAGAGAAGTTGATAGGTCTTCAAGCTTCTGCGTACTGATGCTTGAGATGCAGAAGACCAAAACATAAAAAAAAGGATAGGAGCAGGGTCTTGATATAGTAAAAGCCAAGGATGGATAACACCTCGGGCTACCGTGTCGGGACAAGCAACCCCCCCAGTTCAAGGTGTCTAGATTGGATTTCCCCTCACGAAGCTAATAGTACCGAGACGGTGTTGCATGCAATCAATTTTCTTTGGAGTGTGTGTCAGTGTGTCTGAGGATTTTTGCCATTATGCCCTAGGAGCGGTTTAGCTTGGGGACAAGGGGTGGGTTACCCCCCGCAAAATGTGATATCTTATTTCTGGCTATGCTTTCATCCGCCGCGGAAACAACCCCTGGTCTATTGATATGCAGCTACGATGATAGGTTGACTCGGCTAAAATGTTGGAGCGTCAATGTCAATGTCAAGGCGTTGTGTCAAGCAAACGGACAGTTCTCGGACAAGATTCGCCGAAGTTCAGAGTCATACTAAGCTTAAAGGTTTACTTGAGATAAACTAGACAGAGCTAGTGAATAAGTCTAGATTTCGGGAAGTAGTTTCGGGTGCGGGGAAATTTCACGGATTTTACTGCTAGGGAGTGTGTTTTGTTGTGTTGTGTTGGAGATGGATGAGGTGAAGATCATGACCGAGAGAGTGAGAACAACCAGGTACGTATTCTCATTACCACCACGTGGAGAGGACAATACATACGGCATCCACATATTCTCCAACTTTGCCGTATGCATACTTTTTTGTAAATGTAGCTATACATGTTGTTTGATAACTTATGCAGGCTTCCCCAGGTTTTTCGAATCTCATCTTACGATTATCCCGCTGCTTCCCCAGATTCTCTCTTCAATTCCACAAAACCAACGCTCATTACCTAGCAATCGTAAGAGTGAGATCTTTTTCCCCGGATTTCTGGGGTAGATTTTCCTTGGTTTGAATGGTCGATGCGAGGTCTCGATGCGGAGGTGGAGGGATGAGGATCATTCTTGGCACGGACCAAGAAATGGTCGGCAATTGGAGTCGGCAACTAGAAATTGGAGACACCAAGAGACAGAGACAGTGACAGAGAGAGACTCATCATATTCACAGTGTAAGCGTGAGTGTATCCATAATTCAACAGTAATTACGATGCATTCAATCACTGAGTGGCAATATAAAACTCTATCCCACATACTTGTTATCCCACTTGATTAGCATACATATGTAGTATATCTCGGCTATTATACTCGGTTCTTGTCTATTGCAATGGCGGCATCTATTCATACAGTCAACAAACACACTTACATGCTCTGTGCTCTATCATAACCATTTCCTCGTTATACCCATAGCCACAACCATGACCACAGCTTAACATCAACTAACATCGTCTATCTAGCATAAGCATAACTAAACCCGTCCATCCGTCCATCATACCATTCCCTCTTTAGCTTCACCAAACCCCCGGGATAACAGCCCACCTCCTCCCAACCTTGTCCTCTCCAAATCTCTCCAAGTACCACCTCCGTCCCCTGACAGCCCTCGGAAACATGGCGAACATCTCGTTCACCAGAAACGCCCTCGCAGGCGCGCATCCCCAACCCGCCGCCATCCAGAACCCAGCCCACTCTATCCACTCGCACAGGTAGTGAGGGTACAGCACGTACCGGAACAGTCCCGCCTGCGGAATCTGGTAGTGCTTCTCCACGCCCTTGCTCGCGTGGCCGTTCTGCTGCTCCAGTTTCGCGCGCTCTTGCCGCTGGGCTTCGCGCCGGCGGATGTCGCGTAGTTCCTCGTCGTGGAAGAAGTTGCCGGATAGGCCGAGATAGAAGATTAGAATACCTGATGAGAATTGTAAGATGGACGATTGTGATGACCATGCTGCCTCAGTGGTAGGCCCATATGCTGCGAGCCATGATCCAAGGCAAGTTGCGTTGCAAATCTGAAAACTGAAGCCAAGCAGCCACACCGCAATGTGCACCGGTGACATGGAAGGCTGAAGATAGGGGAACATAACAGCGCGGTAAGAATAGTGAATCACCTACATGCCATCCAACGTTAGCCTCCATTACTTACTTACTTGCTCCTCATGACGCTACCTCGGGTAGGTAGTCAAGCCTCCCCCTCAACGGCAATACGCACGGGAGCATAACGAATTGGGGAATTATACTTACAAACAGACCCGCAAGCACTTTATTCTGCCACGGAAGATCGTCGATTCCATGCTGTTCAGGAAGAACTTTCATCAGGTACAGCAGTGTCAGAAAACCAGGTGCCTCCATTGTCAACCAGCCAATGCGGCCGGGGAGGTTAAGACGGCTTGTGACTGAGGTTTTGCCCATGCCGTACCAACTGGTAAGCCATTGTATCGAACCAATCTGAGAGTATTAGAACATGTATTATTTCACGTGCTCTTTTTATAATGCTTACAATTGGGTAAGATATCTGCCAGACTTTGAGGATCAGGTCGTAGTTCTCCCGAGTGGGTGGTAACCACCCTTCGATAATAGCCATGATGACAGCGTCTGCGCCTCAACAACACAGCAGAATGAAGGGTTTGGTGTTAATATTTCGCTGACAAGATAGATTCAGATGTTTGTGAAGGAATTGATCAATGATGAAATTAAACATGTGTTTCCATGATGTCAATAAGGTTGAAGCGGGTACTTGTAGCTGCGCAACGGCCATTTTGACACTCTCCACCGCCTGTACAATTGGCCATAACAGTTGGATATTTAGTACATCTACCCCTGGTGTGTCCCACGAGCACAATGATGCAACTATCAGGATGTAGAAACAGCTTCCGTTGCTCTGAATTCGGTTGCGATAGTACTGTAAAACAAAATATTCACAGTAGATTCCCTTAAAGGGAACATGATTAGTCTTACGGAAGGGTGTATACAGCAACATTCAAGTTCACTCAGTCGATCTCAATCAACTGCCGTCCTCTCCAAACTCAAATATCAGATATCTGCCCGTCTTCCGAGGTCCCTTGTAACAAGGAGCAATTGAGAGCAATGAGTTATCACATGAAAAAAGTTCACAAAGTTATTCTGGTAGCTTATCACAAACTGTGGTGCTGAGCAAGCTGCATATACGCAGGGTAGGGGAGGCAAGAAAACTTGAGATGTCTATGCTAAATCATAAAAAGACTCCAGTGTATTTATTATAGACTTCATATAGATTTAATAGATCTTAGACTAGATATTTTTGGCACCTTGCCTTGAGATCAGAAGCTTTGTTACTCCCCGAGGACAGATTCAGCTGGATACAGATTCCCCTCACGCACACATCGACAGGAGTTATAAGATACTACGAATAGATGAAATGTATTCAGCTACACCCGCCCATGCTACAAACACCGTTAAACTCCTAACTACCAATTCCCAAGTCAAGACTCCGTCTCTCATATGCTCATGAAAAATCACATCACAATGCAGTCCCTCTCCCTCTGCCCACCGCCATTTACCCCTACCCCCGGACCCGAAGGCCGTCTGCCCGCAGACTGCCCAAAAGGTCTCTGCCCCACTGGCATTGACGAATTCACGCTCGCAGCAGTAGTCTGCCTCGATATCGTAGGGCTGCTGTTCGGGTGACTCGGGTGTCCGACCGGCGGCTGATACGTTCTGTCGTGCGCTGACTGCTCGTACGAAGGCGGCGCATCGTCTGCTGCTTCATCCGCTGGTCGTGACACAGGTGGTCTCGGTGGTTGAGCTGGTATGAGAGATCGCACTCTTTGGGCGGGTATTCTGGGCTGTGCGTTGGTTGTGTTTGTGGTGGGTGCGCTGACGGAGCTGTTGCGTCCTGGAACAAGTCCAGTGGCTCCTCTGGTGACGCCTCCACCTCGTGGGGCTCCTCTTGCAGGTTGTCCGCCTCTTCCTCCTCTACCTCCACGGTTGCCACGTGTTGCATTTCCTGGTTGAAAGGCTTGTTGCTCGATAAATTGCTCTGAAAGCATGCTCTCTCGTCGTCTTCGTGCCTCCTCTGCTCTATGTCTTTCCTCTTCCTCCTCTTGTAATTGCAATGCGAGGGCCAAATCTCTATCTTCCTGTTCAGCATTGGGGCTCATTGGGGGTTCATCCTCATGTCGCCCCTTTCCCCTTCGATTCTGTACTGTCGTCCATTCTCCGCCATCGTTATTGGAGTAGTTTCCTGCACTTGTCGAAGGAGCAAGACCGCCAGATCCCACAACCCGGAAGTCTCCTGAAAGATATTCGGTGTTGCCACCATTGACATCTGATAGTGTCTCCCATACGATTTCATCATGAGACTTGAATCCCGCGTCCGTCACAAGCGTGACGAGCTGCATCGACTGCGGATGACAGTACAGCGTACTGAAATGGTCATTTCGGAAAAGAATGGCAAATGTACCAGGCCGAATGGCTTTACCGATAACTTCAATGCCCCAAGGCGTAAGTTGGGTCGCGGAATTATCTAAAAATTCCTTGATTATGACAATATCTTGGTAAAGTTGCTGCTCATCCTCTGTGAGTCCACCTTCGGGGTCAGACAACTTCTGTTCGAGCTCTTCTTCTCGAAAAAGGAGATTCTGTGCGTCCTCATATGATGCGGCTTGTCGTTCCAGCGCTTCATATGCATGTTCGTTCTTTGGTGGTAGCCATCCATGAATCAACGGAATCGAGAACGTGGCATATAACCCCATTTCAGCCGTATTCTCAAAGGTTCCTGGGATCAAGTCTCCTCGCTCAGCAGGATGTAAATGTGTCAACGATGTACGCTTGTAAGCATTTATCATACTCTCTGTAGGGACAAATCGCGGGTTGACGTTCATGCCGGTATGTAAACTTTGCAGGAAGGCATACAAATCTCCAACATCTGGCAATGCATCTTCAGAACTGGTTCTTCGTGGTGACATGAGTTCGTCAAAAACAGCGTCCAGGAGCAAATTCAAACTGACTTGTTCTCTTGAGCGAAGGGTTTGCACAAGTGCAGTATCTTCGACATCGGCAGGTGTTGTCATGGTTAGTGCGTTGACCAGAGCAACAAGAGGACAAGGCCCGTTTGCATTCTGAATCAAGATTGGGGATATTCGTGGGTTCTTTGACGAGGTCGAGTCGTGCCATTGTATATTCTTAATCTGATAGGTCTCCGTCTTTCCGTCGATCGGGTCTCTGGATGCTCTCCAACTTGACGGTTGAGTTTGTAGTGTTGGTTGCCTGGGTGGCAAAGGTGGCTTCTCCTCTTCAGGTTCCTTCATAGGGCTCGGCGATGGCTCTGAATCTATCAGATTCCAATCATCGGGTGATGCTGGCCTGGCTTCTCCGGTGGCCTTGGCCTTCCCCTTGTCGGCGCCACCTACATCGTCCCAGATATTTGTGTCCCCAGTAAGTTCCGCGGAGAGTTTCATAGGTGGCGCAGGAGGTTTGTCATTTCTTCCCAGAGGATCCTCATCCCAAGCAGGTGACTCACGACCAGAGGGTAGTGATACCATACCAGGTGATCCAGCAGGAAGTGGCTCTGGTGTGGGTGTCCATGCGCCTCTAGGAGGGACATCATCCATGAGGTTTGGAATCGGTTGTGGGGCTGATGGTGCGCTCTGCACCTCTATCGCTGGTTGCCATGGGTTCGTATTAGGTTCTTCGATACCAAGTTTCGAGAATGATTCTGTCGGTGGTGTTTCTTGTCTTGAGGGAACTTTCTTTCGTAGAAAAGGGTTCGTTTCCGGTCTGTCTCCGCCTGGTTTCAACAGCGCAGGCGTCTCTTGAGATTGTTGCGGGTTATTTGGCTGTGTCCTCGCTTCTCCCCACGCCTGTTGCTCATCTTGGTTATCGAAAGCGATTCCAGGTCTGAGGGCCGGAGGAACAGCTTGCGGGTTCGGTCTATCCGTTGAAGATGCTTGTCCGTCGCGGCGGGGTCCTACATCTTCCCATCCAGGTTCGTTCCCTCCTTCAGCCCAAGGATTATTCGACATCGCTTTAACGTTGTTTGTATTTGAAGTAAGTTTAAACTTGGAAACTTCGAGTGTCAAAGTAACATGTCAAATAGAAGGTTTCAGTGTTCCGTTTGGTCCTTGTAGCTGATGCGCTGCTACCACACGCGGGAGACTGCGGGGAAGTGATTCGAAGTGGTTCTCGAAGCGCTGTGAGTTGTATGCATGAGATCGAGAAACTTAGCGACCAGATCTCTGTATCAAACGTCGTATAGAAGTGTTTCTTCGCTTGTATACGTCAATATCCAGCTCTTGAAGCTCCTCTTGATCGCAACAGCAATAGCTCGTGTGGGGAGATGTGTCGTCACTGGGTCCCGCTCTGTACGTGGCGGTGCAACATGGAACTGTGCAATTCGCTGAGAGGAGAAGCTACTATCACACAAGAAGCAACACGACTGGAGACTCTGAGTTCAATGCGAGTTTGTCTTGGTTGGAATGCGAATAATGAAGAAAGTTCAGCATGCGCTGAGCTGAAAAAGCTTGGGCGGGTGGTGGTGCCTGTATGTACCTGAGGTACGTAGACCGCGGGCGTCAAGTCTGCCCCGCCACTTGCTTACCACAGCCACGGGCCGCGAACGATGACGTGGGCCTGTCGATTCAAGTATCGAGCAAGCTGAAGAATATATACCATTCCTCTTATTGCCTCACCGCTTAGATAGGCAGCATGTACAATTCATGATTCTAAACCTGGTCCTCGCTTGTCCTTTTTTTTTGGTCAAGATTGGCTGAGAAAGATGAAGTCGCTTAAGCTAGCACTGACGATCTGAGACATGCCGACTTACACCGCGATTAACTGAGTGAGCATGATAATCTTGGATATATATTCATACTGGAACATCTATTTCGATATTTGTATTTTTATTTTTTTACTCATTTCTTATGAGGACATGAGATCTTTATCGAGTTAGTAATGTCTTAATGGACGGAGTAAGCACTCAGTTCCTCATGATCCACCAATGTCTTAGACTCAACGGTCATCCAACGCTCAGACCAAGGGTCCAATAGTCATCCAGAGAACATCTTGCGGTGGCTGGCAGTCAAAAGAAGCGATTGGTGTGCATTCTAAACGCAGTACAACAAATCTACCTCGAATTGGATCTTCTTTAAACCTCCCCTAGGAAAATACATCCTTAAGCATTAAACGCTGCTGAATGATACATAACTCGATTATGGGCGTCGTCCTCCCCTTGCTTTGCTTGCTTGCTTGCTTGTCAGGTCCGAGTTCCTTCGTCGCCATGCAGTCCCAGAAATGCCACAACGCCAACTCCTATAAGAAAAGTATATAATATCCACCTGCTCACGGCGCCATCTGTGCATGTACGTCGTTAGACTTTTACTCCAAGATTTTGCAGCCGCTCGCAAGACGGCATTGTGTATGTCTGTGCGAGTGCCATCTTGTCGGGGTCCTGGTAGAACCAGCCCTGTGCAGCATCCCTCAATCTCCGTTGGTATATCAACTCGTTCTCACACTCATTCTTGAGGTGTCTCAAGAGCTGGTGTTCAGCTGTACGGTCGAGCTTGTTGAGCTTCTTTTCAGAATATTGGGCAACTTCGTCGGGGTTAACGTAGTAGTTGACGTTCAGATTCGGTGTCGTGCGCTGCTCGGTGTACGGATGTAGGGGGTTGTCGTAGACCATGCGAGGTCCTGATGCCGATGTTGTCGAAGTCTCACCAGAGAAGAAGGATGTGATGATGGGCAGGATAAAGAACAAGATGATGGGTAGTAGACCCAGGAACGTTTGGAAAGCGTTGCCTTCGTTCTGTCGACCGCGATCAGCCTCTCGGGGTCGCGTTCTCGGCCTCGCTCCGCCAAACTGATGAACTCTGATTCCAGGACCTCCTCCAAAGTTGAAAACAAATTGAGGACCTGTGTCAAAGGCTACAACATTAGTACGAGTCTCTTCTTGCTTGTCACTTCTGCTCACCTCCGAATGGACCACCACCAAAGCCGCCTCCACCGAAGAAACGGGCAAACATCTCCTCCGGAGTCAAGTCATCCTGGAACATCGGGCCACCTCTACCCATACCACCGCCACCGGCTCGTTGATTGAAGAAAGGGTTGTTCGCCTGGGCGCTGGCGAATCGACTATCAGGATCTGTGCCGAACTTATCAAACTTTTCCCTCTTCTCTTTATCGCCTAGAATTCCAAAAGCTCGGCTGACCATCTTGAAGGCCTCGTCCGCATGAGGGTGTCCATTCTTGTCAGGGTGGGTCAGAAGCGACAGCTTCCGATAAGCCTTCTTGATTTCAGCCTCGGTACATGTGTCCTTGACGCTCGAAAGATTTAGGATGTCATAAAACGCAGTAGCCTCGCATCTTCGGATACGAATGACTGCTGCCTCTTGGTCTGGGGTGAAAGATCGTCCCTGGTTACCCTGCTTATGATCGCGAGATCGAGCCGAGCCACCCGTATCAGCTCCGGAAGCCGTTGCGCTGGGCATCGAAATTTTTGGTTATTCTGAGGTCGCTAGATGTCTGTAGAAGTTGCGAGGTACGATTCGTTGGTCGTACGTCGAGGGTTGAAGATTAAATAGGTTTCAAGTTTGGCCGTCGAGAATGCGGGAAGAGGGAAAGTGGCTTCTTTGGGAGAGAACAATGGCACAGAAAAGGGCGTCGTCGAAGAGGCGAACGCCGTATTGGTCGGGTTTGTGCTATTTGTAACCGAATCGCATGAGGAATATGAAGCAATCGAAACGTGGTTGATGTGGTGATGCAAAGGGGATGCCAGAAATCTGGTGTTTTCCAATCGGGCAATCCCTAGTTGGTCTTTGGGGGACGCCCACTCTCACCATTGAGTCCGACTCAAGGTCTCGACTCCACGTGATACCCCACCACTCAATGTCATTGTTACCAATCAGCTTACCCTGTATCACTTACACGAACTGTCAGCCAGTTGTTCAATTTACCTACGACATCTTGATGCAATCTGAAAGGTCTATCGGGGCGGTTACATCTTCTTTTGTATCTCAATTAACTTCAATAGCCCTCCCAGCTTTAACAATGCTTCCATAAGGTCGCCTTAGGGTATTAAAGCACCTACAGCTTTGGGTTGGGATACGAAGGTAAATCAGGTAGCCAAACAGTCAACCATTCTATTCTGAAGAACATATGGCTAGTTAAAAGTGTTGTATGGATATAGGTGCTAATTTTGAGTGCCTTATAGGCACAGTGATGTGAATGTGTTTTCATGCATTATCAGCACCATAGAGGTTTTTGCAATACAGTCTTAGGAGCCATATTTAAAACAAGAAACATTGATTTGTACTCAAGAAACTATTTACGTCGAGTAAGTATTTACAATAATCAGTCCCCCACGGGTCAACTCGTTCTCTTCCTTATTCCTGGCTCAAACCATGCCGACGACATCGCTTAAGCACCAATGAACTGCTTGATCTGAGGAAGAACCTTCTTGTAAGCAGTACCAGTAGTGGGCTCCATGCTGAACATGTAGTCACCCCACCAAGGGCCAGCAGCCCAGTACAACCAACCAGTCCAGACATCAGAGTTGTCGAGCAAGTGCTGCAACTCGCCCTTAAGCGCAGCAATGCATTGGGCATTAGCTCCGCCAGCAGTCTCACCAAGAATACCCTTCTTCTTGTTGGCCTTGAGCCACTGGGTAGCAGCCTTAAGGCGCTCAGCACCAATGGTAGAGCTAACGCAAGTCTCAGAGGTACCAGAGGAGTCGGAGTCGAGGTACTGGTGCATCTCGTAGATAATCTTGTTCTGAGGGTCCTTGAGGTCCTTCATAGCAGCGCCGTTGCCGCTGGAAACCCAGCTCCAGGCTCCGGTATAGGCGTTACCCTCGACGAAGATGTACTGGGAGGTTGCGCCGGCCTTGCGGATGGCGTCGACGGCGGCTTGGTTGAGAGCAGCGACGACAGAGTTGTCCATGTCGTGGTACTCGTTGTTGGTGTCGAAGATGACGAGCTTGTTGTTGGCGAAGCGCTTGGCTACCTTTTGCCACCAGACGCTAAAGTCAGAGCTCTTGATGATGTTACCGTTGAAGCGGCCGTAGTTGTGAGGGTCAATAACGGCATAGTGGCCCCTGAGTGTGTCAGTGGAGTAATGTCGAGATGGGAAGGGTAGTTACTGACTTGCTGGTGATGTGGTTGACAGTGTCCTGGAGACCCTTGAAGTAGGCCTCATCAATGGCACCGGTGATACCACTGGGAGTCACTCGCTCCATGCGGAAACCCACACGGAAGGTGTTCATACCAGTGCTAGCGAGGGTCTGCCATAGTCAGCAACACGAACAAGTTATAAGTCAAGATACTTACATCAATGGAGCTCGTGGTAGGCCAGATGTAGTCCTTGTTGAGCGTTCCAGGGAGGTTACCCTCACCAAACTCACCACCAGATTCATTGGAACCAGTGAAGAGGAACTTGCCCTTGGCCCTCGTAGTATGAGGAGCAGCCAGAACAAGGGAAGCGCCAGCACTTGCGAGAAGGAAATCGGTGAACCGCATGTTTGCTAGAAGGAGTGGATATTCGTTTATTGTTTCAAATGATTGTAAGAGGATCGATCAACGAGCCATGCAGAGCCAAGAAATACAGGAAACATGGCGAGTATATATACACATTCAGTCGGCCCAAATTGCGGTGCTACGCATAGCTTCCTTCGTAGCATGTTCATTAAGTCGGGATGTGACAAGGGCCGCGATGGCCAACCCAGACTGACTATTGATCCTCCGTGTGCCCATATAGGAATAGACTCGGTCGATTTGCACGTTTCAATAGTTTCTCCAGATGAAGTGTAGAACATGACCCAGTTTGGTGGTAACTGATTTGCCGGTGTTCCCTGTTTGTTTGGCTGAAACAGGAGCTAGGGCCCCTGATATTTCACTAACACGCCGCGCTGCCGGCACTGAACATATCGAAGCAAGAAAAGTTGAGAGGATACTCGTGGAGTAGAGTTGTATAGTATCTCTTGGCTGACATTTCAAGACTAATGACAGCAACTTTCATACTCTATCAGGGCCACTTGACTATTTTCTGAAAAAGACTTCTTTTCCTTGTAGTCCTCCTAATATGGAGTAGAACGCATCAATGACGCAACTTGTCGTACAATTATTAAAATGATCATCTCTTGTTGAAACAAGCATTTTTATCTCGTTGGTGGGATTCTTTCTCCGTTTACAACGCCATATTAAACCTCAGGTGAGAGAAGCACAGAGGTGCCGGTAGCCGTTCTGTACTGGGATAGTCACGTGTTGCAAGTCTCGGACTAACCGATCGGAAAAAACAACCCCCGGTTAGATCCGTCGCATGAAGCTTGGTGATGCCAGCCTGAAATTTCGAGGGAACGACATGTGCCAGCGATAATGCACGCGACACGGGTTCTTCTTAAGCGATCAGTGTGGAAGGGTATGTCAATTTCGGTGCTGTGATATTGTTGGGTGCTAATTTTGCTGATAGGGCCGCACTTGGTACCGTAAGCCGACGATCGATTCGATTACCGTGACCTTTCTAACATGCGATAGCCTACCCATTGTATGGCCCAAGTCATCCAGCGATAAGGTGCCTCCTGTGCGAACACAGGCTCGATCAGCTACGATTCTGCCCAACTTTGTCGGTCTCAAGTTCGAGGTGCACAATGGAAAGGATTACCATGAGGTGACCATTACAGAAGATATGGTTGGACACAAACTTGGCGAATTCTCACCGTAAGTCTCGGTCTAAGCCGACACATGAATGGTTCACTGATGGGTTATAGAACACGAAAGCCAAATATCTGGGACAAGAGGTAGAATATCAAATAGGGACTGGAATCTGGGTATACCCATGTACAAAAGACTACATGTAACATCACTAGAGCAATGATTTCAACGAAGGGATCCATTCGCATATTCAGGCGATCTATTGTAACCAGCTAAGAGTTTCCTGGTTTTCATGTTTGATATCATGTACGGACCCATATCCTTCCGTAAACGCCGAACCGTAACGCCTTGCAGTCATGTAACCAAATACGTACTCAGCGGTAGAACTCGCTACGCTTCACGTTGACACCGTACTCTCCAACAGCCATACCGAGATCCTCCATGGTCAGAACAGTCCTGTTCTGGCTACCACCTTGTCCACCACCTCCGTAGCCCGGTCGCTGGATACCCAGCGGTGCGCCTTTGGCCTGGTCCTTGCTTCCGGGCTGACCAGTTGGCTGACCAGGAATAGGGAATCCCGCGGCTGCACCAAGAGACCCCATAGGATTGTTGGTGTTTGATGATGCGCGGATTCTGCTGTACTGGTATGCATCTGCGGCGATGTCCGCGATGAACTTCTGGGTTGCTAGGGCGAGGAGTCGCGCGAGGCGTGGATCGGTCTGGGGGGGTGGTGGAAGACCGGCTTTGGTCATGTAGTAGTGTGTGACTGCATCGGGAATCTAGAGAGTGTTAGATGAGTTGAATTAGGAGTCTAGGGTGCGTACAATCGGTGCATAGTCATCCATCTTGTTCAGGAACTCTCGTAGCGAGACATCCTTGCGGGTTGGTAATCTAGGATCGGGGATCGCTGGAGCGGGCGCTTCATCAGCTGGTGCCTCTGGCGCAGGAGGGGTCTGCTCTGGCTTTTCGGGCGCATCACTAGCCATATTGAAGGATTCGATGATGCGATGTGGATTAAGATGTTGAAGTTGAAGTCAAAGCGATTGATGCTCGACGCGTTAAGAGGTGCTGTCACGTGATTCGATGTCATGGTCTAATTGTTCAGCTTGCATGAGCCGCAAAATGCCAAGAAGCTTAACGGGACTAAAGAAAGCCAACCAGGCACAATCAAATAAGCATAAACCAGCATTCGCAGTTTCTCATGTTGTATTTCCCTGCCTAATTATTCATATGCCCCTTTCATTCCTCATTGTGTATAGTGCCTTAAGCTCATTACAAATGACAGAAATAGCAGCATTCAACGCAAATAGACTACACTCTATTTTGACTTGGTACAGCAGTGAAATCAACGGATCCCTTTTCCCCAAAATCTCCAAGCCAAACGGCGACGCCATTGTAATTACCGCCTTTGTTGACCTCCCAAACCAACGCCGTGCATGCATCTCCAGAAGCCGGAGTCGTCGTGACCAAAACTATGGTCTTGTCTTGTCTTGCCTATTGGCTACTTCATCGTTACAGTGTCAAAACGTATAAGACGTGTTTTGAGAGCTTGGTACTCTCTTCGTACAGGTATCTCTGTGTCTTGTTGATCGCTTAGACGGGGAGCTTGAACTTCTTGCCCTTCATGACCTTGGTGTAGTAGATGTAGAAGAAGTCGCTGTACAGAACGGTCTGGACGATACCAGCAACGATAGCGATGGTGTCGACCTTGTGGTTAGTCTCGGCGAAGTATCGGTAGATCCAGTTGGGGATGTACAGAGCGCGGTAGCTGCCGAGAGCGAAGAGATAATGGGTGGTGATGGTCTCGGCCTCGCCGGTGCGCTGGAGCATGAAGAGCTGAGGAAGAATAGCTACAGACTCGAGCCAGATGGAGAAGGCCCACAGAATCTCGGAGATGGTGTAGTGATAGGGGAAGACGATGGCGAGGACAGCAGCTCCAGCGAGGAGGTACTGTACTCGGAAGGTGTCGACATTGGGATCGTTGGTAGGCTTGTAGGCGTTGGTCATGAGGTAGATGATATAACCTTGGGAGCCAAGGAACATGATCTTGAAGATGAAGTTGTAGATGCTATCGGTTTTGAAGAGATCTAGAGTAGGTTAGAATGCGCTGCTAGGTTCTATTGACGGGAGTCGTACCAAGATAGCGGGTGATGTAGACAAGCATGTAGAGTGTCTGCGACTTGAAGGAGATACCCGAGCAGCTCTGAAGTCGGTTAGTATAGTTGATCCATAGTGTCTGACAAGGGAGGACCAACGTTAAGCTGCACCATCTTGTGAAGCAAGATGAAAATGGAGCCGAGATGCGAGAAATCCGCTGTGCTACAGGTCAGCAAATAGCTCAAGAACCCGTCGATTCCGCATTGTCGAAAACGTACCAGCGACTCGGAAAACGTTCAAAGGCATGATTGCGGTAGTTGTGGTGGTGTTGTCGCAAAGCTAAGATAAGAAGTTTGAAGAAGTTGCAATATAGCTGCTAGAAGCGCAGCGAGTGGGAAGCGAGCGACAACCTGTCGAAGGCGGGTGAGTACGGATACAATTGAGGATCGTTCGGGACGAATGTTGGATGGTGATGGCTCGAGGGATTGACAAGGGAGCTTGGGAGAATCATGAATCTTGAAACTGAGCTTTGGCTGAAAAAGGACACGACGCGATTGCAAGCTCATTGGGCCATCCAGCTACGTAATGTCTCGCATGTGTCAGGTTGAGCGCCACAGTATTCTAGCCACAGTTCAGGGGTTTGTGGCTGTTATCACGAAGTTGTAAGCAAGGTTATGGAAAGGGACAACGAAAGTTTCTGTCATTTAATATGGGAATATTGGAACAAAATTCTCGGCCATTCGAATTTTTCTGAATCTATTTGGTGGGCTTGTGGTGAAGTCTACCACTAAGGTTTGCCAACAGCCACTCGTATGATGAAGCTGTACCTACACAAGTACACCAAGTACATGTTCTGCCAATTATCATCATAAGGCAGAGATCAGAAATTAATAATTTTGAAAAGCTTCAAAAAAGTGCCGGTAATTAGTTTGAAAACCCATTATCAAACTTAGCTTTATCGGCTCAGAACGCAGTAGTCTTTCCACCTCTCAGGGCTTAACATTTTGATGATAACTTACAAGCCATAAAGCTGAGGTTTAGCATATGTATCATACCGCGAAACATCACAATCTGCCGCAGAATGATCCGTTATGGCCCCATGACCTTACCAACACTGAATCAGTTACCTATATCAGAGGATAGTGAACATGATTATGCAGCGTGAACTATGGGTTAGGTGAATAACTTCACACGAAACAGGCTTGAATCTTCCCTCCAAGGCCATCCCTTACGCCAGGGACATCATTTTACGAATTAAAGCCCCAAAAAAATAACAACTGTTTCAAGCACAGATATCACATCACGATGGCCTCGCTTGTTTTTATGTACGGTTGCAGTATATTTACTAGACTAACCGCAGGTTTTTTGTGTTATTTTATGACGTTGCAGAACACGCAAGATGATCGAGGGCGCAGGTGCCGTTCGCCATCCAAGCAAAGTAAATCCACCAAATATGCCTGACGAATGGTAGTAAAACAATGATACATCCGTTCATAGGCACAGACAGTCCTTGTATCCCAAACATGTAAATCAGGTTCGTACAATCTCGATAATTCATCTGCATGCAAAGCAAATCACCAATGGCGAACCATGCACTTCCCTCATCGCCCTCAACTGCAACCAGTAATTGCAGCTGCGTAGTGCTCGGGATGGAGGCAGAAAACATGAGCTCCATCATAACATACCCCTGACTCTATAATGATCATCATATCCAAATTCCAGCTTTCACAGGCCGAAGATACTTCTCCAGCAAACCTCGCCGTAAGGAGCATCAAAGACCATACGCAGTCAGGACAGAGTCTTGTAACCCTATTCCCCCCAAAGACATGTTTCTCTAAGCCTAAGACCCACTGGACAAGGTCAATTGGCAGCTTTTCTTTTTTTAACTTTTTATTAAGACTGATTCAGTCTTTTCTCTCTCGAGCCACTTCAAGTTACCGAGCGAGAGGAGATATCTGAAGCGTCAACAAACGTCAGGGAGGTACCTGAGATGTTTGAAGGACGACAGATTGTGCTGCACTCTGCTTTGGGTGGCCCCTAGAGGGAACTGTAAAATCCTCCTCAAGCGCCAAAGATAACTTTGAAGAGCGGCTCAAGTAAAAGACCAGTTCAAAATGGTGCTACGCGCGATGCATAGCATACCGTAACAACTCGCCGGAACCAGGTCTTGTATTACCCAACATCAATGGCCGTATGAAATGTTCATGACCAAAGACATAGGGACTCACTCACAGCTCACAAGCCTCGGGTCGCTCTCTGAAAGTAACCCAGATCCATAGAACTGTGATGAAATAGCTTCGCCAGCTGTGACAGCCAGTCCAGGGGGTATCAAAAAGAAATATAAGAACTGATGACACCGAGTTGCCACCAAACCGTTTTTCGTGTTTTTTTTTTTTTTTTGGTACCCCTGGGGGCTATTGTGCTTTTATTTTTTTTTCGTAACTGTTGAAACAACACCGGGATCCTCTTAAGAGAGTTGGCTATCAAGTAAGCCAAATCCCAACTCGTTCGAGTCTCCTGATGATATTCCCCGCCAATCTTCTTAGTCGCAGTCGGAGTGTCGGTCGTGATAATGCATCAAGCGCTCAGCAGCCGTACCATCCCGTCAGGTCTCAAACCCCTTGGGAGATCCCGAAGACATCTGACACATCAACAATGTCAGAATATCATCGTACGATGGCCGATCGGTCTCCCGCTCTCGCAGCCCTGAGCAGCGACGGGGAACGCAGCAGATGGCATTGACCGCACTGTGAGTCTCGGCAAGAGTCGAAGGATCAGTCGTAGCAATGCAACAAGCAGTGCCCGGCACGTCGACTTTCAGCCGTCATCGTCTCTCCACAGGCTTCAAACATCTGGTGGGAGACACTCAAACGACGTTCAGCTCCTTTATGGCGAGATGGAAAACCTTCTTCATGTTCTACCTTGTCGAGTCCCGACCTGCCACTCATGAGTTCTGGCGACTGTGCTGAAATGCCCTTGACGAGAACTCAGACGAAAACGCCCCCGGCAAGCGATACATGCTCCGAGCATGTAAGAAGGCAGAGAGACGAGGTCATTCCTGTGTTGGTTTGAGCTGCGTGACTTTTGTTTGTGCCAAGAGCAATACTCCTGACAGAACAATAGAAGATTGGCTTGTCTCTTCGTTCTTCTCTTTTCTTCGTTTTTTTCTCTTTTTCTTTCTTTTCTTTTTATTTTTCATTTTCTCTCTTTGTCGGCGTCTCTTTTACTTCCTGTTGATTGCATATCATGATCCATGATGCCGCATAAAATCAAAGAGAGATTGACATCCGGAACCTCGGCAAGTGGACTAACAAGAGGGAGGATGATTAATTGACGCTGTCCGTGTACCGTACAATTCGTCGTTTGCTGGCGCGGTACGTCAACCCACTGGGACACTGTACTCCGTCGATATGGCATAGCCGAAGCAGAAAAGCTTCCCCGAAAAAACATGATACAGTCTCGTCATCTCAAAAGGTGAACGGCATATGTAAATGCGCCAAGATAGGTAACCCGGATCTCATGATGAGTGTAACGAATAAATTATAGCCGTAATTTGCGTACTGTATGTGTAGCAACCGGCATATATGATAAACAAATGTATAAGTGAATGAGTGTACAGAGTTTAATGAATAAAAGAAGGGAAGAAAGTCGATAACAAACACGACATCAAAGCATGCATGAGGAGGAGAAAAGAGTCACGTTCCAAGTGGGAGGATCTCGTCCTTATATACACGAAGAGATGTTCTCCTCAACTCAAATCCAGGGCAGAGCCCCTTCAGTTTACGTGCCTGGACACGATTATCAGGTTGGAGTTTGTATTGTGAGTTTCGAGGTAGTCACGTAATCTGAGTGTCAATGACTTACATCGAGAAAGCATGACCAATTAGGAAATAAAGAGTTCGTGAAAGTCTATACACTCTCAGGCTTCTACAACAAAGTCGTCAGAGTAAAGTTTGGTGGCAACCTATGTACGCCATCCAGGTTCGTAATAAAAGTCATGTCTGTTGTACAAATTGCTTCTGATGGCAATAAACTTTTTTATTGTCTTGAAAAGGCACATATGAACCGAAATCGGAATGTCGTATCATAGAAGCTTTGAAGCCTTTTCTGTCACTTTGAGGAGTGATTCTATGTAAAACAAGCCACATCGAGACAGAACGAACGAAGCTATGGTTAAGTGCCATAGTAGAGTAGTATGGTTCCTGTGTTACCCTCTTCTCATTCCACTTGCTTTGATTTATACAATCCTGATTCTAAAGAGCTCGCTTATACAAAAGTGAGATCGAGTCCGGAGTACGAAAGTTTGTCTTTTGAGCCAGTAGATGATGCTTATACCTATCAAGTATCGAAGTCTATTTATGCACCCCGCACATATATAAAGCCTTGAAGGTAACGTCTTGCGTTTCGAAAAGACTCATTATAGCATCATTTTCCCAGAACAATCCAGAAACGTGTATTAGTAGCAAGCCATGTTCTCAAAATGACCACGAGATGTGATCATGCCATAACATTACCCCTCCAAAATCGTACACATATATGCATGAGGCGCAACCGGAGCCGCAGGATATGATGTTGCCACTCGGCCAGAAGAGCTGCCGTACATGGAAGGAGGTTATGACCACTTGAGAACCCAAGAGAAACAAAAAGATCAAGTCATGGACATCTTAACGCCTTGATAGCGCGCCAGAGTCATAGAGGCGTCACAGGCTTGGCCACGTCAAGAAGCCAGAGCCATGATGGTCAGTCTATCATGGCAGCAAAGAAATCTCCAAAGCTTCATGGTTCTCGATGAGTAATCGGTCCATGATTATACTAAGTAAAATGGCTTGAGGTAATTCAAGCTGGTGACGCGAGATACCCTATCACTGACAAAAGCTTAGTAGATCGGTTGCTACGGACAACTCCCGAGGAGGCAATCGCTTATAATCAGTAATATGCGACTTATCCCAAGACTATAGCGTTTCTTAGATGCACTGAAAACACTGGTAACTAACATTGCTTCAATTGTGAGCCGTGTGATTGAGATAATACGGAGTGTCAAGTCTCAGTGATGGATTCAGGGGGTGCAGCTCTGAGGCATTGGCTGGTTGAGTAAAGCAAGACAGATGTCGCCGCATTACTGACTATGAAATGAATCAACCCAGAGATTGAGCCAATAGAAGTGGTTTTAATGAATTAATCGATTGCCGTGTCTTATGCTTGAAGTGATGTTTTCCCTTAATCTTAAGAGGACTTCCGGAGCTGTTGCAATGACACACAAGAGACACTTGATTCAAATATGAAGCATTCGAGGGCTACATGATATGATATAATACTTCAAACCAGTGTTTGGAAACAAGATTGATTGTAGTCGAGATTCTCATTGACATGTCTGAAGGTTGCCCTGATGGTCGACACAGGAACCAAGACACCACAAATCGAACAACACGAATAAAAGCACACTGTGGACAACTCGTTATCTTTGATATCCTATTGTACCTGTTGTTTGGGTGTCCAAGGAATGGCTGCTGTTCACATAGGTCTCTTTCACGACCGCTCTGGTCCCATTTGCCGAACAATGACAAAGGCAATCTTCCCCCAGGCAGCTTTGTCGAGATCTACATGTTCGGCTCCCTTTGAACTCGATTGTACGGACATCTACCGATGCCTTGGATACTCATTGTTTGATCAGCAATCAAGCCTAATGTTCATCCCCAAACTTCATGTGAACCATATAATGCGACATGCTGCAGATAAGTTGGGTGTCATCCCACAAGCATCAAGAATTCTCGCTCACTACAACTCAAAAACATAGTATCGAAGCCGTTCACAATAAACTTCGACAATATGCCTTCAAATCCGCACGTCTTGCATCCAGACATGGAAACAATAATTATCCTCTTGGATAAGCAACCCACCCGAATGTTTACCCGCAACTGTATTCCCCCCAAGGATCCCCCTCCAGGAACACCCGAACCCTGTGTATGGCGATGTCACGAATGCGGGCGGAAGTACAAGATCTCCGTCACAAGCCGCTGTATTAGGTGTCCTTCATACAACGATAAACCCCCTTACATGTACCTCTCGGGCAATAGCCCAGACGGCCAACCTACTAGAGAGTATCGAAAATCTCCCCTCTCAGGCAGTAGTCCAGATGGCAAATCTGCTACAAAGACCAGAAAGTCTCCCACAAACCGTACATACTCAAAACGACCATCCCCGTCAGTTTATAACTACGACTACGAGTTCTGGGGCCAATACAACGACTGGAAACGCTTTGGCTCAGAGTATGAAGCTAGGCCTGAGAGATGGGAGAGCCGCATCAAACACAATTTCGACGGCAAGGGTAGTGCACCGCGCCGAGCGGAGAGATATAAGTTTGAGGTCGAAACACGCACTTATTTCACGGAGGAAAGGCTGGAGCGCATGCTTAAAAGGAAGCATAACTGTGAACTGGACTGTGATTATCCCAGTCAGTGTCAAACAGAGCGTTATGAAGCATCTAGGAAGGGATCCCGGAAAGTCACAGGAGGCAAGGTGCACCCCCCACGGTATGGCGATGATAAGGGAAATGCAGGTAAGATGCCCCTTTGTGAGCTTTTACCAGGATTCGATCAGGAGATAACAAGTCCTGAAGACGTTGATGATGAGGATGTGATATTCGCGGCGTACAAGAGGGATGTTGATGCTTGGTATGCTTCAACTCTGGCGAGTCTAGCTAAATAACAAGGAAAACATTGAGAGGTGATGAATAGAAGAGAAGTGATTGACGGCGAGGGCTGGTATGGGACAGATATTCAGGGAATATGAGATAATGGAAAGGATAGCAAAGATCATGCAATAGGGAAATGTTTTGGGGGAGCGGATCTTGCTAGATAAACATCATTTGAGCAAACATGATAACTTCATTAATCCACATTCCTAAGACAAACAACAGATCATAACAAACCACTCGTTTTAACATTGGACTTTCGATGACTAAGCAGGAACTCGTATTTCCATGTCTACCTAATCCAGTCCATCAGCACAGCGGTTCCGTGTCGCATCTCATACCAGACCAGACACCAAGGTGAAAACACAACTGTTGTACACAGCTCGCGCAAGTCCAATTAGCACAGGGCATTTCGTCATAACGTGAACCCTCTCGTCATCGGGTATCGGCTTCTAGAGCCGACCCGAGAGCTCGTCGTGTGCCCTTTGAAAGCGCAGGCGCCCTCAGCTATCCAAGCTGTGGTCGTGCGGACGTCCGCTCATATCTCGACGCGACGCCCCCATCGAATTCGAATTCAAGAATTTCTGCATTACCATCCCATATACCGGTTTACCGCAAGTCCCAAAGAATAAAAGCAAAATAGAGCCTTAAAAGATACGTCTCTAGCCTTCAAGTGCCTTGGCCTTCTTCTTCTGCTCAACCTTGAGCAGCAGGGCGCGGTTGATGTGTGGCAGGACACCACCGTAGGCGATTGTCGCACGGATCAGAGTGTCGAGCTCTTCGTCACCACGAATGGCAAGCTGGAGGTGGCGGGGCGTGATACGCTTCACCTTGAGATCCTTTGCAGCGTTCTGTGATGAAATGTCAGCGTCAATATCAGGCAGCAACAATGACTCATGAACTTACGCCTGCCAACTCGAGGACTTCGGCAGTCAGGTACTCCAGAACAGCTGTAACATACACGGCAGCCTTGGCTCCCACACGCATCTTCTGCTGGGTGTTCTGCTTGAGGAAACGCTTGACACGACCGCAAGGGAACTGGGAAATACCACGTTAGTACGAGTTTAAACGAAACCGGCAATCCTTGATAGAAATGTTTCCCGAGCCGTCTTTGTTTGCGCATTCCGTCATGTCCCGTTTCAACTCAACATGCATACAAACATCGTCGACAGCCGCCCCAGAGTATCGGTAACCAGTTGCCGAACCGTCGCATCAGCTCAAACGCGCGGCAAGGGCCAAATGGAGGATGCGATGTCAATTTGAAAAGATTTTCTCGTCGTGCGGAGATGCTCGACGCGTCGGGAACGGATCGTGAAACTTGAAATATGTGGGATGCGGGACATGGAATGTGCGCAAATCGGTCGATAAAGCAAGTATATCCTCCTCTTCTACCTCTCAAGTTGAGACTCACCTGAAGACCAGCACGAGCAGAGTGACTCTGCTGCTTCTTGGTGCCCTCAGCAGCGCTCGTCTTGCCGCCGGAGCTCTTTCCGCCAGAAGACTTTCCCTTTCCACCAGGCATTGTCGATCTGATCGCGTAAAAAAAGTCGTAAGATAAAAGTATCAAAAATTTGGGGATGAATCAATACGGGTTCGAACGCGGTAGCCGATCGGTCGAAATGGCGATTGATGTTGTTGATGTGAAAAACGCGGGATCGAGAGTTCGTAGTGGCAGAAATTTAGCGGGCTGCGGTGCGGTGCTGATGTTGTTTCTTCAGGCAGGCTCTGGCGAAGGGCGAGTTTGCGTGAGATGCGGTGCGGGATTGGATGGTACAGAGGTACATGCCTCAGGTAGCTTCTGCTGCTGGAAGCTTAATTGCTCATTGCACTTGCCGATGAAGAAGCGCTTCTCATTGGCTGAGTGACCCGAGATAAACCCGAGCATCAAGCTGGGCCAGCAAAGGCTGTGTGAGAAGAGGACCTTGGTTAGGGATCACCAAAACATGGCTTTTGGTGCTGCAAAGTCCTCAAGAAGGGTAAATGTAGATAAATAAAAGGTGACATTGTCAAGAAAGACTTCTTTCATGCTCCTAGAGGCGTTGGCGGAGGAGCTGTGTTGATACTTACCCGGCTCATCTCATCTCTGTTTGCTGTCATGCTTGGAACGGGTTGCCGCATATTCACAGCTGTGTCTCACCCGGAGATTGTTGAATGCCGTAAAGATAATACAGCATGTACTGGTATTACCACTGGTACAGAGGCGGTATCTTGTCGGTTTCTGGCAAGTCAGGGCATCTTGTTAGACACTTGATGAAATGTCGTTGTGTATTGAACAGTTGAAACCCAGGCTCGGTTTGGAGTTGATCATGTCCCGCTGTGGCTGAAGTGTGGCTGTTCTGGGTCCCGTTAGCCGAGCATTTACCTGACTTACAACCACCGAACTGCAAATGCCATATCGTCCTTACGTAGAAATACTTTAATAATGGAAGTTGACATTATTTTTCAATAAATCTGTAAGTCGACTTAGGAGAATCACCTTACTCAGATAAGTTTATTTCATGGTGAATTGGATAGAGCCCCTCCATCTTATCTGATCAGCTCTTTCGCACCTGTCAAAGGCCTCAAGTCTTTTTGTCCCTTCGGCTTCTGCAACATTTTCCCTATGCACGCAGTGAATCATGACGGAAATGATTATCCAACATAGGCACTTGAGTTTTGGCCACAATACCTAATCCTTTTCTCTTATTGGCCTCGAATTGCAACAATCGCCGTCGATTCTCGTCGCTTCCCTTCTTAGTCTGCAAATACCTTAGCCTTCACCATGAACGCGCTTTCCACATTCAAGAGAGGAGGGAAGGATAGCCTTCTTTCCTACGTAATATTTTCACCTTCCCCCATTATCAACAAAATACTTCATAAAATTTTCTCAACTGCCGCTTGCCAGCCTTTTCACTGCATACACTTGGACCAGACCTTTTTATAGGATGGCTCGCCCTGACGACTGATTTCGCTCGGAACTCCGCAACATGAACAAGTGGGCGGAGATCCAGGTTGTCGTGCTACTTTCTATGTTGTCCAACAGGAACAAAATGTAGCATGTAGTCGCTGAAAAACTGAGATTGACCCCGGAGATGTGGCTCCATGGCACAAAGGAATACCTGGACCGCGTACTTCGCCCGTTGCTTACATGGCGGGAGCTGTCTTTCTTAGAACGTCAGTTTGAGTCTATTGACGAGTTTGATGAATTCCAGCAACATGGTTACGAGAATACCATCGTGGGCCAAGCAGAAAGTCAAGTAAGAGACCTGTTATGTCATTAGTTTATATTGTCACTAACTCATCTTTCATAATAGAAGAAACCAGCCAGCGCATGCCAAAGCGTGTACAAAGACAGAAGTCAAGAAAAAAGAACAAGCCCTGAGAATATATTAAATAACCCCGAACCAGAACTACACTGATTGTAAATTGCGCTTCAATTACACCTCATCTACCAATCAATCATCTCAATTCAAATTAAGCTCAGGAAGTATGTCACGGTAACGACCAAGCTTGATTTTATGGGGGAAAACATCTCAACAGTACTAGGGACACGTATCTTTGCTAGAGGGCATCAGCTCGAAAGTTTCATCACATATTTAGTGTAGGCTGATGTGAATTTGCAAATATGTTAGCAATGTTGATAGCAAGACTTGAAGCAGAACGCTGGTTCACACGATGATCCACAATGGCCGTATACTGCAATTACTCATAGCACCCAGTCAAACCCGAGCTGCTGCGATTGATCAATCTGTTTGAGTGAAGGTCGGGATCTTAGAATTCCAGTCTAAGGTGTAAATGAAGCTACCCTATGGAGGAGCGAGTGTAGTGAAGGTGGGAGGGGAATATAAGGAACAGACTTAGGCACTGTCTGCATTGCGCTCTGGCGCAAAAAGGCAAACGAGGGCAATATAATGATCATCATATTGGCCTTTTGCCATGATATCTTGACGGCAGTACTAAACTTAGCTATCTATTTCATTACGAGGACTTCAGAGTGTCTGTAACCAGAAAGCGAGGAATATCCCTGAGGCGGCCCAACCACCCCGGAGAAAGGATGAGCATCCGAATCTTGGATGACCTTGACAGCTTGCTTGTATTCAGAAGCAGGCTTCTATTGCCTGAATTTGAAGCCTCCGATATTCGTGGTTGGACCAGTGTTAGCTGGATCCGAACATGCAGCGTCGCTTGACGAGCAAATGTTTTATTACATATTGAACTAAAGCACCAGTGGGCATTTTGCAATTACAGTGAAAGATCCTTTCGATATAACACAGAATTACTCTCAAAATTTTCATCCTCTGATGTGTGTCCATTCAGCCTATATACTAGGAAATGCCAACTGACGGACCTGATCTATTAAACCGTTAGTCAAGTTTTTCTTGTCGTCGAGCGGCGAAACTATATGTGCCCCCATTCAACTCATGTGCGAATAAATAACAGACCCATCCCCCCAATCGTTCATATCCCTGTGCGATTGTCGGTTCCAATCAGACGGAACTCATCTATTGAACTAACAGGTAAGTTTCTGTTGTCATCTCAAGTGTCTTAAATTCAGTATTAGCCCTCACCAGCACGCCGTTTACCCTTCTTCCGGATGATTTGGGTCCTCAGGGGGTCGCCTTTGTATGACTCAACGAGCGAACGGTAAGACATCCATGATTGATGAGGTTTCCTTCCTCATAGTTCGTCAAATTGTCCCTCTGTCGTTCAAGGGATTTGGTCAATTGTTTCCCAGTGATTGCGAATTCAACCGTAGCTTTCAAGAGACACCTGTATTGTCTTAGTTCTAATTTGTAAGAATCCCCTAGCAAGTCTTGAGGATTACTTGAGAAGAGTCCTTACTTCCGACGATGACTCCATGTTGGATGTCGTGCGACTCAGAGAGTGGTATGATGAGCGCTATCAGAGAATCAATTTACCGTATTAAGGCGAAATGCAGAGGGTGAACGGAACTCAAATATTGAATGTTGGTTGTTGAAGAAGGATGAAAGATGGGGGATGAAGAAGATGGAGAATAAAGGAGGAAAAGTGAAGAAAAAGAAGAATGGATATTTTCTCCATATCATCATCCTAAGTTTGAGATTCTTTGAATATACGTGATTCACTGGAAATAGAAGATTTGATGATCAAATCATGTCAGAATGTCCATGAATGTTCCTTTATCATCCAATGTTGTCGAGGCTTATCTGAGGTCATCCAACAACTTAAAGTACTGCGTAGTAACTGGCAAGTTCGTAAATTTCTCGTTTAGTTTTATGCTGATTCCATTAAAGGGAAGGTAAGATTACGTGGGAGATGGTGTGGTTATTGCATCTTGAAGTTGAGTTACTGGATATCTGAATCCATCACCCCTGACAGCGTCCACTCAAGTCCCCAGTGCCCATTGCAATTTCCACCCCAAATCTCGAGAATTTGCATAGAACCAAAGACACTTCATTTCTTGTTGTATGAGTTGACGTGAGTGCTTAGTTTCTGGGGCAGGTTGTCGCCCCAGTGTCCAGTCTTCTCATGACCCGATTCAGGCTGGACAAACTTCACAATGGTTGGCTTGTCGATCCAGGCATAGGTATTGCCTCCAAGGAGACGCTTGGGAGCACACCCACGAGAAAGCTGAAATCGACCATGGGCGTTCAAGCGCTTGACAACATTGCTGAATCCAAAGATCGGTTTGCAGCTGGTGCATGTCTTAATCCACTTAGCCTGGATGGTGTAGCATCTATGTTCGTCCCAGTACTTGATGTCCGTCATGGCAGCCTCAAAGATCTCATCAGGATATGCCCATTCACTTGTAGGGATCTTATCTTTCTTGATAAGTTCGAGCTCAGTGATGAACTTGTGGATGGCAGGAGTCGTGGGAATGCGAAATCTTGTTGGTCGATGGGGCTGAGGGAATGCATTGAAGAACTCGTCATACTTCCTTTTGGGTGAACACCTGGCCGCTTGGGTTCTCTCTCTGCCATGGATGAGCTGGCTGCGACGTTCTCATATCGGATGTTCTTGTAGGGTCTGCTTGGCCCGGCCCCGTCTTTGGACGGGTCGGATATCGTCCAGGAGTCACTGGCGGCATTGAACTCAAGTTAGATACCCGGTGGTAGAATAGACTACGGGGTGAGATGTCGCCAGGTGATGATGGATAAAGAAGAATAACCTCAATCCTAGTGTCGGGGTGATATTGTGCAGGGGAAAGAGAAGAGATAGGTAATTTAACTAATACATAGTTTAAGATTCTAGGAAGAGGAGAAGGAAGTCTAAAGTTACTGCACTAAATAGCTGCGGCTGTTATTAATAATATCTAACGCTGGTCCTTCAGTGACAAATTCCGCGATGCATATGACAAGCTTATCCACGATGCACAACGAGAGGACAAGAAGAAGCGAACGAAAGAAACTGGGAAGGCAAGGCAACAAGCACCTCGTTGTTCGTCCTAAAGCTCATTATAAGAATCTAAACGTTGACGGCCTGATTAGGGGTGACAGTGAGGATGAGGGTGAGTGGTGGTCAACACGAAGTCCTCAAGAAGCAAGAAAGCTTCTGACCCTAAGCTTAGGTGCCAAAAATAACTAGTCTAAAAGTCTATTAACTTATACTAAATTGATCTAAAATTTCCTAAATTTACCTAAGCTTTTTTGTCATTTAGGATAAAGGACCCTAAGTTTTCTTGTCCCCCTGGACAGCGTCGCTTGACGAGGTCCGGGAATAGCTCCGTAGTATCAGCGAAAAGAGGCGAGTTGAGAGCTGAATGGCCAGTGGCCAGTGGTCAGTGGTGAGTAGCCGAGTCGAGCTGCATGCTGCAGCTGCAGCCGTAGCTGCGGGCAAGAGGCGAGGGCGGAGGCCTGCATATTGGATGCCGATAGAATGGTACTTTGGGAATGATTTCCACGGTACTGTAGATCTAGCGTCAGATCCTGTGTCGCGTTGGTGCCTGACCTTGCCTCATCGTTCACCAAGTCCTTAGACTTGATCTGCCTATTCGCGATGAGGCAGTGGCAAGTGTCATTGTGGCGATATCATGGAAGAAAGCCGTGAGGCTCAAGGCGAAAAGGGAAATGGGGCGTTGCAGCGGCTGACGCCGATCCCCCACTAGGCTTGACTGATGAAACATTCACTTCTGGTTGGTGACTGTAAACATGGGATCAAGACATCAATCAATCCTGAACCTGCTGGAGGTCTCGGGGCATGAGACATCACAACATCGTAACTGTGCCAACTTGCAATCTGTGGGTGTAGCCAGAGACGTCTCATGACCGTATTTACTCTTGTGCATCATGTTTGAATGAGACACGTGCTCTTACAAAGTGGTGGGCAACAAAAAGATTAGACAACCAAAATCATGACTTCAAACCAGGGTAGGCAAGAATCAAGCTTCATCTACAAAATTATTGCACATCTTATGCCACATGGATATCATATATGCTTAGATCGGTTCACAAAGGATGCCGCCGCGTGTTTACGCGGACAGACCAACAGAGAAAAGACCCGGGGAGGAGATCCGTCTGCCGGAGCTTCTAGAGCATTTTCACGAGGGTTCGTTCATCTTAAAAAAAGAGAGTTCAGGGGTGTCGACTGTCGGCCGCGTGATCTATGAGCCGCCATCTCCGGGGGAATGGACAACCGAGCGACGGCGAGATGAGGCTAAGCTGGGATGCCTAGGGAAGAAAAGACCCTCTGTTTTTTGTGTAGGGGACAGCGGCGAGGCGAAATAGGATGCGCTAGTAGGCTTCTCGAATTTGACAGGCGAACAAGAGAGAAAGGAGATGAGGGGCCAAGCAATGAACACCGTCCGTAGTGACATGCTTTGTTGACCACTCAATGCTTGAAGATGAGGTAGGTCTGCGACATACACGAGCTTCATTTGCAGTGTGATCCACCCGAGTTCGATATAAACAACTGAATAGACCAATACAGAAGGCAAACTCAACTGGAAAAGGTCTGAGAACAAGCTCCTCTTGCTCTTCGTCAGAGACTCAGCCCCTCCAGCTAATCAACGCTCAATTTCCAGGGACCCGGGTCCCCTCGCTCGTCTCTCCTGTGCCGTACCAGGGCTTACGGACATGGGACACGAACGGCGACCCAAAGACTGGGGAGTCCCCTGAGATCAGGTTGGGCCCCTGATATCGGCCCAGGTGGGCGGGTTAGGATGACCCTGGCTTCGTCATGGGCATTGGGAACGAACAAAGAGGGGCAGAGTTTGGAAAAAAGAAGCACTGTAGAAGTAAAAGGGGGTTCAGGAAATATTATCACCTCTTTTCATCATGAAAGAATGGGCTTGTGTCTTGCGGGCAATGACGTGTATAATATGGAATTGTGAGGATTGGCGTCTCCCAGGTGATGCATATTTTCTTTTTCCTCCCTCTCCTCTTTTTTGTTTTTGTCGAAGTTTATTCATTAGAAAGTCTTACATGCTTTTTGGTCTCCACCACTTGATTGGCTTCCCGTCCGACGGGCCGCTCGCATGTACCGCCATAGACGAGGAGAAAGAGTCCTACTAATGTGAAAGTAAAAAAAAAAAGCAGTTTAGCTGCAGTAGAGATAAGTCAGGTGCTGTTATGCTTACGCTCGGATAAAAGGTAAAGAATTATGGACATTTGATGGCCAAAGTGTCTGTCAATAAACAAGCGGTAGACGATAGCGCGTACTAAGAAAAAGCAGGGCAGTAGACAGGGTCAAGAAAAGAGCCGCAGCAGCATCATTGCACGTGGCTTTGACGATGAGGAAAAACTTAGAATAGAGTAGTCGAATTTCCGCATTAACATGCCATTCTAATTGAGGCATCTCAAATCTCCTTGGCAACCCCTGGAAACACGGTGCAAGTCGAGAGAGGGAGAGAGACATGCCATGTCACCTCGTCTTTGTCTCTTGTCTTGTCTGTCTCTTGTGTGATGGAGAATGACTTGACTGTGTGAGGGAGGTGATTACGCTGCATGAGCTAGGTAGCTAACGTTAGCATCATCCGGGGAGCTTCACTGAGCAAGCCGGGTGTGTCATAAAGGGGAGCTAAAGATACGATGCGAGATGGAGGATGGAGCAGAATCATTACAAGATGAGACGCCAGTTAGATACGATACCCAGCCAAGATTTTCCGCCGGTAATGACTATCGATCTGCGGGACTGTCTCTGTGAGTGTTACAATCGGATGCCTCAATGACAATCTCATCTCGACCCTTTTCTCACACCATTGCATCCCCTATTTCCCTTGGGTAATGAAAGTATTGGAACAGTGCTACCCAACAAGCTGAAAGGACCAGAGGTTGTGCTTCACGGGCTACCTTATCCGTACATTATATCCTGTTCTATGCTGAACTGTGACCCCAACTGAGTCAATTGCAGGCTCATGCATCACATCGAGTCAGGTCTTGACTGAGAGTCATTTCCTACCCAACTGGTAAAAATGCGGCACGCAGGCTTGAGCTGTAACCTATACGTGCAGTAGTATACCTCTAAAGAATTAGCTGGTGTTACCTGGCGATGCACGTAATACCAGATCTGAATGCATAGCGGTATGCACAACATAAAGTCGCTCCAACATTTTTGCTAGACATAAACATCCATATCCATACGTCGTCTCTTGTCGATGTCCACAAACACAAAGCAGACTCCCATCACAGTTGGGCGTGTCCAATAACAGGCGGTCCACTGAGCCTGAGCTAAGATACCGGTGTCGGGATGACGTTGCTCGCACTGTTGGAACATCTGCCACAGTTGACCTCCAGGGATAGAGCATCTGATTTGCTTCTCTACAACCATCACGAGGTGTCATTCTGCAGCCTTTCCAGAGAAGCATCAGCATCAAACATCCAATACTGTCAGCCTCTTGTGCCCTCAGCCTTTCAAGAGGCTGACTGCCTTCTCAAATCAATGCCAACCCAGTTAAAGTGGTGGCTTGAAGAAAGCCGGCCAGCCTCCCCTCGTCCCGGGCTCATCACTTAATTTTTTTTTTTTTCACAAAGCCCCCACCATGAGCTAAGAATTTAGAAGTGCATTTCGATCTAACTAAGAGTAAGTGTAGTAGGGGAGAAAAGAAAGGCTAATATTAGACACGGTACTGTTAAAAGTAGCAAGGCTTCATTAACGGTTAAGTTAACCGGTATTGCTAGCGAATTAGATACTAAATAAGTTCGAGTCTTTGAATGATACCCGACAATGAATGGATTGGATGGATCTTGAACAATGGAATGGTAAATCTCAAGGGCCATGCATCCATGGGGTCCCAGAACAACCCCTTGATGGGCATCTCAGGGGATGGGCATACTGGGGTTCCACAGTGGACTTCTGACAGCTGGAGAATAATTGAACTGCGCTGAAAACCCCACCAATTTGCGCCGGGCTTGGGGTGTTCTTCTCAGGTGGCTCATCACAGTGTGGACACTGTCCTAACGACGCCCCATCCCACCTCGTTCATATTGGAGGTCATGGATCCATGGATCCCCAGGAGGGCAAGAAAAAATACGGTGCTGCTGTGACTGCTAAAGAGTCAGGACTGAGAGGAAACCTAAAGGAACCTGAAGGGAAACTTGACGGGAAACCATTCGCCGTCCGCTGTCACCTCCCCAACCACATCCACACCTAATTAATCCCCTTCTCATCAATCCTCTCTCTTTCTTTGGTTACAACACCCCCGTCTCCCGTCTCCCGTCCGCCGTTTTCCCGTTCCAGATCATCCATCCATCACTGAGAACGTCCCGGACATTTTGCTAACTGGGACTTGTTCCATCTTTTTTCCTCTCCTTCCCTCCCCGTCCCCTTTTCTACCTCTTCCTCTAACCTCTCTCTTAAACCTCATCATTTATCCTCCTCCTCCTTCCCCTCTCCTCCCCCGATTTTTAGTCTACCTCTTCTTCTCTTCCTTCTTCCCCCTCTCGTCTCCCTCCCTTGACTACTTAGCTACCTACTCCTCCGTCATTCGCAATTTGGTTCGTCTAAACCCAACAACCCTTACGTCGACGAAATCTCCATTCGACCTTTTTTTGCACCAACGAGAAGACGAGGCCATCGCGCGAATCCAATTCCCCCTTTCGCACGACTATTTCTTGTTCATTAGTAGTCTTTTTATTAGCTACTTTTGAGACGTCGCTGGTTTCCAGGGTCATCCGCCTATTACCTTGGCTCCTAGAAATATCGAACTGCGACCATTAAGTAACGCTTTTGAGGTTACTCCGCCATTTCCTGCCAAATCTTTGAATATAGGAATTTGGTTCATTCGGCCTCCTTCGTTGTGCTGGCTGTATTTGTGCACCTTTATCGCCACCTAGGATCTCGCAGTGTCTTCGTTTTAAGCTTCGCGCATTTGTTGCCCAAGGCCTCAATCTTGTTTTAGGCATCTCGCTACACCTGACGGAACAAACTTTTGTGGTCATTGACCCTGAGGCGGAACCCCCGAACCTTGTTTCACCCGACTCTTCTTGAGCACTTTATAGACAGTTTCTTCTGCGCTTGGTACCCTCAACTTTACTTAGCTACACCGCTTTCACGACCGAGACCCACGAGCCAACGATTTGATGCCGCATTTTTAACTGCTTGTTACGCATCCCCGATACCCCCTCGCGTCCGCATTCCTGACACACTGCACATTCTGTACGTGTCAGCTTGATATAAAACCTCAAGAAAAGCAGGTGAAGTCGACTGCTGGGTAAAAACAGCAGCTATTTGCCAAGCTGGATCCCGTCATCACAATGTCGCAGCAACCGCACGATATGGGTTACCTTGACTATGGTACATCAACCAATCGCTCCCCGAACTCGAGACAGAACTATGCTACAGCCGGTGGTTTCGCTGGCCTCTCGCTACCTCGCCAGTCCCAACGCCCTTTTGATGCTCCTCTAGGTTCATCTGCCCTCTACCCTGCCGACAGGATCGGAAGTGGGTACAACCACCGTGGTATGGAGAATATGGCTGGTATGCAGGGCTACATGCTGGATAATGGTCAAGCTTGGAACTATAACACAACTGGAGTCGCTACTGTTAACGGTGCCGTGAATGGCCCTGGACGACAACGAAACGTGAACCGACGAGCCGCTCTTCCTCAGGTATGTAAATATAGAGAATTTATAGGACTATGTCTGATCAGAAACAGAACTGGACCGATCACAGCGCTCTTGGTATTCATGGCAACCATGGAGGTCTTCAGCCCTACCAAGGAGGCATGAACAACAACCCCATGTCAAATGGTGGTCTCCGTGTTGAGCACCCCGGATCTCACGGTTCCCCCACTGATCTTCGATCAAACACCTCAGACGCCGACCAGCTTATCCCTACAGCTATTGTTATTAAGAACATCCCTTTTGCCGTTCGAAAAGAGACTCTGGCTTCTATCATGCTTGAGATGCACCTCCCTCAGCCATATGCCTTCAACTACCACTTCGACAATGGCGTCTTCCGAGGTTTGGCTTTCGCAAATTTCCAGTCTGCCGAGGATACACGCATGGTGATTGAGGCGATGAACGGCATGGATGTCCATGGCCGTAAATTGCGCGTCGAGTACAAGAAGATGCTCCCTGAGGCTGAGAGGGAGAGGATTGAACGCGAGAAGCGAGAGCGACGAGGCCAACTTGAGGAGCAGCACCGTGCCCCCATGCTTCACCAGCAAAGCTCTATCCAGTCACTTGGCAGTCTTTCACAGTCTCAAGCTAGAGGACCATCGCACCTCGGCATGCTCGAGGCATCTCGTGTTCAGTCTCCCGCACTGACCATGCCAGGCGATGTTGATTTAAACGACCCCCAGACTCTCGAGTTCTACACTGAATTGGTTATGTTCCGTCGTGACGAAGCCCGAGAGGTTCTGGTCTTCCCTGCTGGTATCGCTCCCGAGCATCGACGATCCATCCACATTCTCGCACACAACATGGGCCTTGAGCATCAGTCTGTGGGCGATGGCGAATCGCGCCAGCTTACGGTGCTGAAGCGACAACAGCCATCACCCACCGCCCACATCCACAGTCAGCCAGGCACCAACCTTGACATGCATAAGCGTGGCCTCAGCCGTGCTGCTACATTTGACTTTGCTGCTGACCGTGAGACACGAGCTGCCAGCAGCAATTATTCCCACATGATGGGTCGACAGGGTCCCACTATCGAGCTTCCTGGAAGCCCTGAAGGCAACGGCATCCCCAACAACCTTCGAGCCGCCAAGAGCTTTGCTGATCTGCGATCCTTCACCCCCAGCCCTTCGCAGGCTTCTTCCAGCTACCTCGCCCCTTCGGGAATGAACAACATGGGTGGTAGCTCGACTGCTGCTCGCTTCGGTGACTACATGGGAGGTGCCATGTCACCTTCTGGCCACCCCGGCAACTCTGGTACTCCTGGACCCAAGAATGATTCTGCTCTTCTGAGTAGCCTCAACAGCCTGAACTTGGGCTATGACTCTGGCTCCATGCAGAACCAGGCGCGAAGCACTCCTGGCGCTATTGGCAGCCAGCGCCCCGGTAACAGCTCTAAGGGAGCTCCTGAGCGACAGCCTCGCGGACCTGAGTGGGAGACCAATGCCGGATTTGCTGGGCGACGTGCTAACGGCCACGCCACGCGCGGTAGTGGTGGTACGTCAACCGACACATGGAACAACTGAACGTTGGCTAACTCAAGATAGACTCGTCTGACAATGGGGCACGCGTCGGCTCAAGCTCGACCAACGCTTCGCGATATCACTGAACGTGATTCACCGGCCACCCCTTGACGGGTTAGGCTTTCGACGACCTGTGTGTCAGGCGCCGACTATAACTGCGCGTATCATTACGGATTAACGACAATGACCACGACGCATTGATATTTTGCATCGCATTTGCTTTTATGACTTGTAATACCGACATACCTGGGGAAGTGATGGCAGGAATTTCACTTGTCTTGTTGAACCCCATTGCATATAGTTTACGTGGGAACGGTTTACGACTTTTGAAGATTGTGGGGGAGACGACAGTGGCCTAAGGATGTGTGCGTGTGGCCGACTTGATGACAGTTACCGATGAGAGAGAGCATGGGATAGGATATCTGGATACACAAATGTTTTCGACACAACTGGGCAACCAAAGATGTATAAGGTCACAAACTACAGAAGCACTTGGCAGCACGCATGCACGCATAACCTGGAATACCCTCAGCACGTACCCCGACAAGACCTACGACCACTATCACTACCACCACTTGACGATTATGACGCTTTTACGACGTTACGTCTAGACAGCTATACCGGCTTCTCCTCATCAGGCTGTTCAGCGTCAGCAATGGGAGGGGTTGCCTCGGCGACTTACAACCTACTACTATACCCACCAAATCAAATAATTTCTGTCTAGGCGCTGTTCCTGGCATGACCGCGACGATGAAGACGACACATTTGGAGACGCCCGAGTCCGGCTTTTGGACCAAGGGGCACTGAAAGGGGCCGATGGACGAGTGCGATATGGGTGTTTTTTGAGTCGAAGGCCCGGCCCCGTTGGAAGGAAAAGAAAAAAGTTACAATATCTGGTTATCTGCATTACAGTTGAATTGTCTTGGTTCATGGTTCTGTTACAGTTTCTGTTTATCCTTTTTTATTTATTTTATTTATGTACGGATGGATGGGAGTGGTATTATTCTGATCTCACTTGATTAATTCTTGATCTGCCTGGTCGCGGTGACTCAAGGAGAGTTAGAGATGGGTGTTGGGATGGGATGTGCGTGTGGGCTATTTGGCTATCATTGAATGGAGAAGTTGAGGAAGTTGTAAACACGAATAAGAGAACGAGCAGAGAGAGCCAAAGAGAGATGAGATATGCCTTGCGAATAAGTGTACCGATTAAGTAGTGACGGGCTGTGCTTTGGCTGTTTGAATAGATGTTTTGCTGCGTGTATATCACCCATTGTTTTAACAGTGCATGATGAGAGTTATCTCTTAACAACGCATCATCAAGACCCACATATTTATAGCTTTAAGAGTATCTGCTCATCTTCAACTCTTACTCAATGCTTATCGAAAAAGTCAACTCGTATGATGCAACTCATAACGTTTCGCCGAGCATCAACAAGACCTGATTATTAAGACATTTCTACATCACGGGCGTTGATACCTGAAACGATCTAGTCCTTTCCTCTGATAGGGCGACCACTTTGAAACCTCATCCACCAAAAGCGACGTCGTCTCCACTTGTAAGAGAGCATTGACTGATAGTTGACGTCGTTTGTTCATCGTATTTATATCCTCTCTTGTTCTTTTTTCTTCATCATGGCGAGCTTTATCTCTTCATACCTACCGTTCGGAAGATCCAAGGACGAAAATATGCCGGCGCCTGAGAAGAATAGACAGTGGACCACGGGCCAGGATGGCCTTGATAAGCTCGCTTTTGGGGAGGGTGAAGTTCCCAAGCCGAAGGAGGGAGAGGTTTTGGTTAAGGTTCTTGCTGTTGGGTTGAATTATCGTGATACTGAAGGCATGTTGTTCTATGATATGGAAAAAGGAGGTGATACTGACCGTTGGAAGTTATCAACGGTGATTACAACCACCATGCCTCTATTCAAGACACAGACGCTCTCGTGCCTTGCTCCGATATGTGCGGCACCGTCATCCAGAGCTCGTCGCCAAAACTCAAAGTCGGCGCTCGCGTCATGTCCATCTTTAACCAGACCCATCTCACAGGCCAAGTCACCGAGAAAGACATGGCCTCCGGTCTTGGTCTCCCTCTTCCAGGCGTACTAACAGAATACCGCTGCTTCTCAGCCGATACTCTCGTCCCCGTCCCCGGTTATCTCTCCGACGAAGAAGCAGCGTGTCTCCCCATCGCAGCTGTAACAGCTTGGATGTGCATCAACGGCATGCGACCGCTTGGCCAACCTGCTGATGGAAGCAAGAAGAAGGAAACTGTTCTTCTTCAGGGCACGGGTGGCGTAGCGATTGCGGGGCTGCAGATCGCCAAAGCAGCTGGGTTAAACGTCATCATCACTTCTTCATCCGACGATAAGCTCGACCGCGCGAAGAAGGATCTCGGCGCTGACACGGGTATCAACTACCGCACGCACTGGGAGTGGCAAGAGCCCGTTATGAAGGCGACGCAGAACCACGGCGCGGACATCATCTTCGAGACAGGCGGTGCACGAACCCTGCGCAAGTCGTTTGACTCTGTTGCGTTTGGCGGACTGATCAACTGTGTCGGCTATCTCTCCGGCAAGGAAGAAGAGCAGGACACTGGCGGAAAGGTTGGTGTGAATGTCCTCGCTCTGAGAAGGAATGTCACGCTCAAGGGGATTCTGAACGGGCCGAAGGATCGGTTTGAGGAGATGGTGGCGTTTTATGAGAAGCATTCTATTCACCCTGTTGTGAGCAAGGTGTTTGGGTTTGAGGAGGCGAATAAGGCGTTGGAGTTTTTGAGCAGTGGACAGCATTTTGGAAAGGTTGTTGTGAGGGTTTCGAAGAAGGAATAGAAGAGATAGATCTACACGGGTTATGAGATGAATAGATGCTGATATAAGAGTGAGTGTCATTTGTGTTACGTCAGGCTGATATCGTGTTCGTATGTCTTTGGCCTTGGTCATCGTCTGGTGTAACACCAAGATGATCCATGTGTGTAGTTTAAACCCGAAGGCATACACACGATCAAGCGTTGTGGTTAAAGGCCTGTGTTAAGGTTTCATTATAAGTATCATCATATTGCCCTGATGAAGCCCCCATGAACCCAGAAGTGAGGACCCTCCTTGTAATGTACAAACCCAGCACCTGATTCTCCTGATTCGTGCATATACAAGCAAGTGCTTTTGTTCTACATGGTAATTACAAAGACTTTGGAACAACTCGCACATCGGAATCGATCAGGTCCAGCCTGTTGATCAACGGCGCAAAGATATAATCCTGAATCGGCTTAAGAACAAGAACAACACGGTTGATGCGCCACCCAAGCAACGGAACCAGAGCCCCGATAAATGCATCCGTGAGAAAGTGGTTCGCAGTAGCGACAATAGTAATAAGCATAGCGGCCGGCCAAAGAGGAGCGAGGATGCGCATAAGTCGATGCGGAGAGAATCGACACATACAAACTGCGAAGAAAAGTGATGTTCCAAAGTGCAAACTCGGCATCGCAGCAATAGTCAACTGAAACCGATTATTGTTCCAGACATTAGCACCTCCAGCTTTACTATGCAGAACATCAACGAAGCCATATTCCTGCGGTAGTAATCGTGGAGGAGAGCAGCGCCAGAGCGTTACAATGACGAAAGCAATAGCGTTATCGACGGCGATTGTACGACGGATGCGTTGAAAGGTTGGTGATGGGAGATATGTGTAGATGTAGATGAGGAAGAGGATGCCAATGCTGATGTGGGAGTAGTATATCTTTGCGAGGATGGGCATGAGCCATGGCTGTTGGTTCATTATGTATGATTGGAAGCATTGTTCGATATCGAGGCCGAAGAAGGATTCTAGAGTGAGTATCTGAATGGCGTGGTCTCGGGCGCGGTTGAAGATTGGTTCGTTGCCTGTGATTGCTCTGGCTGATACGGCTCGAAGGCCTTGGTAGATCCTACAACCATCAGCATATATCTACTAGTTAGCGCCATAATGAACATACCAATATGTCAAATTCCAGTACCAAATCTCTATCAAGAACGGAAACGCATTGAAGAAGCGAGACAACAGAACGAAGAAGATGTTTGGAGCCTTGCGAGCTGGACGTTCGATCTGTTGGAGGAGAGTGGGCTTCAAAGGAGGCGAGTCGACGTATCGTTGGCCTTCAACATCGTCCAGTGATTCGTTGTACGTGACTTGAGTATCTCGTCGTCTGTTGATAAGACATCCTACAGTGAAAGCGAGGACGATGACTTGAAGCTGTCAGTGAGATGAGGCTTAGGGCGTGACGTTGACTTACACACTGGTTCGACCACGTTCTTTGAAGCTACAACCATGATTGCAATGAACAAAAGTAACAGAATCCAAAGAAAAGGAAGATATTAAACCCGATTATATATGATAAGGACAAACAAATATCATGTCTATAAAAGAGGGTGATGTAAACTGTTCGTCGAGAATCTATCCAAAAAAGGGAAAGAAAGAAGGGACGAAGGATTTAAGGACAAGTGACAGAAACAAAGATAAAGTAAAGTCCTAGATATAAGGCAGGTAGATAATAAGAGAATCAAATCTGCAAGCCAAGGATAGACAAGTTGCACGAACAAGGAAACTTATTGGGGGAGTACCAAACAGGGAACAAAGCACAAGACACAGCACAACACAGCAATATTGCATGTCACTGCCATCGGAGAATAGGAACAGGAATACCGATCCTACTCTAATCACACCCGGCGCTTGACCATTTGAGGGTTCAAGGTTCTGTATTCTATGGACGTCTCAAGACCTCACATGCATGAGATATCCCTGCTCTCACAGCAAAATAAACATCCGATGAAGAACCCCCTGTCTTGTAAATCTGTGGATACTTATCGTCTAAGTCCTCACGCCTCCGCGGATGCCGTCGGACTTTACCACATCTAATTCGACCAGAAAGTCAATATCAATACTTCAAGCCTTACAATAATCTCATAGACACGTCTTGTCAACGTGTTGCAGTGGCTGAGACCTCGACACATAAGCTCACCTCAGCATCCATGCCCAATAAAAGGGTTACATAGAGTACAGTGCAATAAGCTTAACCAACATAACTGTATCCTATTCCCTGCATATTACCTCTCGAAGCTTAATGTATTCAGACACCAATCTTAGCCGTTGAGTGACTACAGCGGCACGCTTCTCCCAGCGTGACGTGTTGCCAAGTGTGAATGTGCACGCGATCATCTTCTTCAACACACAGAAGGGTTACACCTGCGGCTGAGAACCCAACATGGCGATAAGTAATTGGTTAAAAAGACAAATTGTCTGCCGCAGTGATATTGCAATTATCGTTGAATAGACGTTGTGAAAAAAAGCTTGTTTTCTCTCCCCTCCAATTTCCTATTTTTGACGTCAAGTATATACCATTATGATCGAAATGATTTCCTTTTTGGGCTGTTGTCGAATCTTCTCCGTTTGAGATAAATCCCGGCGGTTCGGCCTTGACTACCACCCCGAGATTCTCAACGCTTTCCGTGTCCGAAATCCGGAATGCGCGGAGGTTTTGGACCGGAGCTTCACTTCCTCTGATCGGAGTCAAAGAAAGGTGGGAAACCTCGGTAGATGGAGACTGGGAGCTTGGTATGATCTGATATGGCACGACTAACACACATGGAGGGCTATGATCTCATCACCAACATGCTATTCTCCAAGATATAGACAGTGAGGCTCACCACTATTCAACGGAAACTTTCTCAAGCCTACCGGTAAGCATAGATCCCATGTAGCTTAGTACGGAGTACAAGTGAGCCAAGTGGCAGCTAGGATCAGATGCCTTGTACCTGTAGCATCACATCGAACCACGGATCCGGCGCCGAGTTACCCCTTTTTCTAGGGCTGATCCGATACACGTTTAAAAAAAGCTTGTCTGACCTTAAAGGCTTAATTGACGGCGCCAGTTGTCTGCCGAGAGGCGAGAGCATGCAGCTTGCCATCACTATTAATATCCGTAGGTTCCGGTGTCCACAAGGATCATCACCTCTATCCGTCCATATTAGGCATTGCTATTCATTCTTGGTTCTTGGTTCCTGGTTCTCGTTCTCGTTCTCGTTCATCGATTAATGTCGATGTAGTGATCATACTTCTCCATATGGCTGCGTCAGAAACAGAGACTGTATATTGACATGTGTCTCCATCATATACATCTGCTTTGCCATTGATAGGCTCACGCCGAAACCGCCTCGATACATCATGAGACCCAGTAAACACAGTCGATCAAGTCAAATCTCACTCAATTAGACACGAATCATGACAGTATCCGTATCAACTCAAACATTAAATTATCAAAACTAGACCAAAGAGGAAGAAGAACAAGACATCGGTTTCCTTATCCTCTCCCCCATTTCGTCATTCCTCCGCCATCGCACCATCCTGTCCCTCCCCCCTTTCTCCAGGGTATCATAGCATTTCCATCCCAAATAAGAAGTGAAATGATTTGAAATGAACTAAAGTAAAAGTGAAGAAAGAGAAGAAAAAAAAAACGAGTCAAAGCACCAAAAGTAGCCGATTACATCCAATGCACGTTAAAAGGTTTCGCACGCCCGCAACATGATCCCAAATCCAGGCCGGCAAAAACATTACCATGACCCGAGGCCGTAAACATCTGTAACCTCCTGATAATGCACATGTATCTTATGTCTTTTTTGTCGTATTCACAAAGCGTGAATGCTTCCGAAATGCTCCCTTCCCCAGCGTCATGTACACCGTTGCTGTTGCAACTTCTAGCCTACGTCAAAGGTCTACGTTTCCGCAGACCACTTCGTTAGACAAGTCGAAAGGTTGATTGCCGAATGGTTATCGGCTACCACCTTCCTCCACAATTCTATGCTGTACACAAACAGCCCTCAATTACTCGTAGCGTCGAGGGGCACCGAACGTGTCGAGCACATGCTCGGATGTTCGAATAATCCATTCAAGCTTGGGTCTCTCGAGGTTGGCCAGGAAAGGATCCGTGGGGAAGCCATCTTGGATGCCGCCGATGAGAGGCTGGATACGTCCAATTAGGAGCTGCATGGTCTGAGTCGTACTCTTGATCACATCGCGAGCACCCTGTTGTTCCCATTCCTGTAATACGTTAGTTGAGGCTCATCATCCATGATACAGTGCGGACTTACAAAAGCGGGAAGGTTTTCAGCAAAGGCTCGGAGAGCCATTTCAATCCATTCGACTTCCTCCTTGAGACGAGCGTTGGGCTTCAGATCCTTGGAGATTGTGGCAATAACAACAAGCAACATTAGGGGTGGAAGATTCTCGAACTTGGCAGGAGGGAAGCGACTGAGGCAACGGCGGAAGATCTCTTCCTCACGTCCACTCTGGATCCACTGGATCATGGCGTCCTGGTAACGGCCCTCCTGGATGGCCTGCTCAACAATTCTGATGCGCTGCATCAAGTCGTGATCAGCCTCAGGCTCTGTCTGGTTACGCTGGCTGGCGTAGGCACCAGCAAGAGCACTGACGCTGGAGGCAGGAGCGACATAATCGGAAGCCTGTTGCGACGCTTGAGGGCTGTTCACTTGTTGAGAGCCACGGAGGTACTGGGGGCTACCCATATACTGCTGGGCCTGGCTGGCGGCCTGGCTAGGAGCTTGACTTGGGTGGTAGCTACCAGCGTGGCTGGCCTGGGGATGGTGCTGGTTGGAGCTGGCATAGCCGTGATGGGGAATGTTCTGACCGTGGCCGACGTTCTGGGGGATTCCGGGAAGTTCATGGACAGGCTGCTGTTTGAACTTGAGGAAGTCGGCCTGGAGCGCCGCCTGAGAGGCAGACATGGTTGTGACCATCTCCGATAGACGAGTGACGTGAGACAGGAGCTGGTCAATCTTGGCGGTATCGGAAGCATGCTGGGCCTTCATGTACTCAAACTGGTCATGGTATTGCTGGTGAAGCTCGCCTGCGACACGCTGCGACGCCTGAGTTGCAATGTTAGTGAAAGTCGGGGTGAGTCGCTGAGTCAATGTCGCCAGAACTTCCTGCTGCACGCTCGTAGCAACCGAGTTTCCAACGCGGTCGGAGATAGCCTTGATGAAATCGCCAGAGCGTAGGGATCGGTTGAGAGCATGAGGAAGAGAGCTCTGGATCTCCTTCTGCACGGTAGAGGTAAGATGAGGCTGCAGCTTGTTGTCGAGAAGATCGGTAACTGCGGCGCCAGCCTTGTCGCCAATGGCAGGAATGACGAGCTCAGTGAACTGGTGGTGGATCAGAGCCTCTAGGACCTTCTGAGTGTTTTCGTTCAGCACCTCCGAAACCATATCAAGGAGTTTAAGCTGGTGCTGATTGAAGTTCTCGTCACGGACGCGGATGTCATCGTCAATCTTGCCGTGAAGGTTCTTGAACGATGACTTGAGAGTCTCGCCAACACTCACGGTGAGACGAGACTCGAGTCCAGAAATGGCGGCATCCAAAGCCTCACTAGAGACAGCAGGTGTGGAGGCGTTGTTCGCAGTCTTGGCATCCTTATTGCCAGCGCGAGGTGCAGCGCCGTTAGTGGCTGTATCACCCTGGTTGGCAGCATTCTTCTTCTTTCGTGACTTTCGCTCAGGCTTCTCCGACTGAGACTCCTTGGCGGATTGGACAGGCGTTTCAGCCTCCTTCGGCTCACTCTTGGCCTTGGCTGGAGTAGCCGATTCAGGTCCACGCTGGCTAGACTCGGCTTGGGCTCCTGGGGTGGGCTGGACGTTCTCCTTGTTCGTGCCGCGGTTAACGATACGGACAACGGCGTCTCCATTGCTGGCTGGGGTAGGTGCCTCGGCGGGCTGAGGAGCCTTGAGCTTCGAAACAGTGACGACGCCCTGGGCAACGGCATCAACACCGTCGAGGACCTTGTTGTCCTTGGACCATCCGAGCTCAGTCTGCTTGACAAGGAGGCAAGCAACACCCTTTGAGTGCATGGCGTACAGCTCAAAGAGAGTGGGTTCGTCGGCATCTTGAACCATGGCAGGAGTACCAAGAATGTCAAGACTTCGCAGAATTCCCCGGTTAGCAAACGAGTACTCACGAACACCACTAATGACAGCGGTACTATCCGGCTGGGGGATGGAAGAGTCCTGAGCAATGAGTCGCTGGATATACTCGGCCTGAGATACACTCTTGAGGTTGTACTTGGGTGCGGACAAGTGCGCAAAGTAGATCGAGTTGCGCGTGGGGTGGCCAATGACAATCATGCCAGTAGCTGAGTGGTACATGACACTACAGACAGCATCCGACTCCTTGCTGTGGGGGAGGTTGAACTCCTGCACGGGCTTGCCGAGAGCAAGATCCCAAAGCTGCAGAGTGTGGTTCTGTTTCATTCCAACAATCATATATCGCAGGGCGCATCGCTTCTGGTAAGGCCGCTGCTTGTCGAGAAGAAGAACTGAAGTGGGCCAAGCCTTCTCACCTTCAGGTGTGGTGGCAAGTGTCATCAGGGGCTCCTTGACCTCGAGGTTGGTTTCAGCGGGCATGGGAGCACGCGGGTCGGAGCCCTCCTTGACAGCGGTCAGGTCTCGAACATCCCAGAACTTGACCCGACCAGACTTATCAAGAGAGACGATAACAGAGTCGTCCTGACTAAAGGTGAAGTCCTTGCCGGCCTTACCAGTGTTGATCTTCAGGGAGCACTGCTTGGCAAGGGTTTCGGTGTCGACAACGCGGTCGTGGCCAGGCTTGAACAGGTTGTTCTGAAGGATGTATGAAGGCCAAATGAGGTTGATGGACTTGCCGCGACCGACGGCAAAGTACTCGGGGTGAATTGTCGAGGTGCGGGCACGGGTCTTGAGAACACCACCAGGGGCATCACCCTCCTGGGAGCTCATGGGAGGTAGGGCAAAGCCATACTGCTCCATATGAGCATCTTCAATGTGATCCTTGTCGCCATCACGAATCTGAACCCAGTAGACGGTGCCGCTAATGCCAGTACCGATGATGGCCTCACGGTGAGCGCCGTCGTGGTCAGTAGGCGTAACAGACATGGCGACATTGAAGATACGGTCCTTGGTGTCGGTGAAAATCTTGGCATCCTTGCCATCCTCCTGTCGAATAACACGCAGACCACCCTGCTTGGACATGCCGTAGGCCATGTAGTTCTCGGTAGCGGTGTAAAGGTTGCGATCAATCTGATCAAACTCCTTCTTGAGTCGAGCAATATCCATGATAGTCTCATCGCGGAACAAGGGTCGTGGCTCGGTGCCCTCTTCCTGAAGAGTAATAGAGATCCACGGCTTCATGGGGAAGTTAAACACCTTGACAGGTGGGGTCTCCTTCTCTTCAATAACGACGATCTCGTCCTGGTCAGCGCTCTCCCAGCTCTCAGCAACACCCTGAGCAGCCTCGTCAACAATTTCGCGAACAGTCTCGGCGACGTCGTGTGGGAGGGTGTCCTCGAGAAGTCCCTCATTCTCGCTGCGGTCAAGCTCAGCTTGGATAGCCTGGGCGGCAATATGAGCACTGTCCTCGAATTCCTTCTCAGACTTGGCGTTGAGCATATCGTCAAGGTCCTCGGCGATTTCAGCCTGGGCCCGTTCGTGCTCCGCGCGCTCAAGCGCCTCCCGGGCTTCATGATCAGCCTGCTCGGCAATGTCCTCGATGGCCTCTGCGACGGTCTCCTTGGCGGTCGAATTGTAGTTGTCGAATTCGGAGGTCGGAGGGGTACCCTGCTTCACCGAAAGGTGAGACTGCAGAGACGCGGTTCGGGTTGCCTTGCGACGGATCTGGTGAGGAGAGGTAGGGAAAGCAGCTCGGTCACTGCCAGCGCCGACCGAGTGGTCGTGGCGGTGGGAGTGATGGGAGTGGTGAGAATGCTGGGATGCAGCTGGTGAGTCCTTCTTAAGAATCTGGAAAGGAAGAGCTGGTGGCGACTGAGCAATGTGGCTCTGGCTCTGACTATGAGGAGACGACTGAGCAAGGTTTCCCAACAGTTGCTGGAAAAGAGCCGAGGTGTCAGTCTGATCCTGCGAGACATGGTGGAAGGAGTCGGATGCATTCGAGGGCGCGTGCGATCCTGCGTAGGAATCGACCGGGCGGTGCTGCTGATTCGAGAACTGATTGCCATGCTGCTTAGGGTACTGCTGCTGATAACTGCCAGAGTAGCGAGCAGGTTCGGCAGGAGCAAGGTCGGGAGACTGAGGCGTAAGGTTGTTGGAACGCGTGGTCTCAGTCAGAGCCGACTGCTGCTGGTCGCCCTGGCTAGGCTTGGGGCGGTTCAACAGGTTGAGCAGATACGAGCGCGTATCGGCCGGGGGAGAACCGTTGCCAAAGGCTTGCTGAGGGTGCGGCTGCTGGGGCTGCTTGGGCTCTTCCGGCTCGTGGGCGCCGCGCATAAGGGCGGCCAGGAGACCAGTCGGGTCAGCAGAAGAAGGAGCAGGCTGGTGAATCTGAGCAGGGAGAGGGCTCTGAATGATACCTCGACCTTGCTGAGCATGCTGCTGGAATTGGTTGAATTGATGGAGCTGATGGTCCGACAACTGCTGGTGCATCTGCTGAGGAGAACCAGGTTCCTGCGGCTGCTCTTGAGGCTGCTGGGTCTGCTGCTGGATATGAGCCTGGGCCCGATTGTGAGCAGCTTGACTCTGCAACTGCGAGCCACCTGAACCGCTGAACTTGAGCAAGTTCAGCAGATTAGCGGTGCGATCCGAGTTATTGGAAGGCATGCTCATGTTGTTGACAGGCGGCGTAGGCGCCGGAGGCATGTCGAGATTGTCCATAGCGACAAGCCTAGGGTAGCGGGTGCGGTTGCGGACTCGAAAAGAGCTACCGCGTTATTATTGTTGGGTTTTTTCTGAATGTGGATGATTCAGAGACGACAAGAAATGGCGACCAAATGGAAGCGGAGAGCGGGACGAAAGCAAAAGCAAACGGGCCGAACAGATTCCGAGAGGACGCCAAGAGGAAGGACGAAAGGGGACGACGAGGGAGAGAAAAAGAATAAAAAGAGATCAAGATGATAGAATGGAAATGAGTAGATGCGATTCTATCTTTTAATCTTTTTCAATGATGAGATGAGGATGAAGATAAAAAAAGGTGGTTGACGTTGGGGGGGAAAAAACAAAAGTCGCGAAACCGATGATGATGACGGTGAAGTAAGGCAAGGCAATGCAAAAGTAGAGCAGAGCAGAGCAAATCAGTGGCTGGTAGCGGTGGCAGTAGCAGTAGCGGTAACGGCAGTGCCGCAGTGGTACGGTACCTCACTTTAAGCTGATGAGCTAAAAAGCCTGGGAGAGTTGGAGTTTGTGTGTGAAAGCAACCAAGGTGACCCCAAGCAATTATCTGTGCACGTCTGCTAGTGTTTGGGGCGGCCTCAGGAAACAGCTTTGCGCAATATGTTTCGATCGATTGACGATGGAATTGATAACCAGTTGATAGCTGCTGGAGCCCAAGCTGCTTGTTGTCTGTTGCCAGTGCAGAAGCCCACGTTGCCCAATGCTACAAGCAGTGCAATCCAATGTAAGGCAAGCCAAGGTAAGGTACCTTATGTTGAGGTGACGGGAGGGAATGGGATGGATGTTTCCGCCTCACTATTCCCCGATTGCAAGGTAACGCACAGAGCTAAGGTACCTGGAGGGAGTGAAGGAGTGACGTGGTTGACTGGGGCTGGTTGGTGTGTCCTCTGTGTTGTATTTGCTGGTACCTCAAACTGTGAGGATGATATCGGATGATGCCGTTGAAGTGTATCATCCACGGAAAACACAGAGAAGCAAAAATGATAAAGTTTGTCCTTTTTATCGAGTATTAAACATGCTTCCCTCAATGGCATCGAATCTCAAAAGTGGCTGATGCAATGTAAAGCTCTCAGCTGTGATACATACAGGACATACATGGATATGAGTGAACCAGTTCGGCAAGGTAGCGCCCAGACTGCCAGCTGTCAAAGTCACCGCCTCTTCAAGTTCTATTGGTCAAGGCGATGAATCCAGATCTCAGAGACATGTACATTATTGGTGACTCATAACCAAGTAAAGCAGCCCGAGATTCGGTTCGAGCCTGAAAGAACTTGAGATCCTGGCTTTTGCATATGCAGCTGCGGGCCAATTTGTTGCTGCTGCTGCTGCTGTCTGAGTCCCAACATTGTTGAAGAATTTCTGAGACCAGCCTTTCTTTTCCTTTCCGAGACGACATCCTTGAGATCTTCGATGCCTCGACTTGCCAGTTCCAGAAGCGTAAATGATCCCCGAGTTTAATGGTCATTCAGGGACAAATTGTGGTTATTCCCACTAGGCCCTTAGGTTTTGTATCTCAGAAACTTAATCAAGACCTCCGACGATTTGCATATCCCGGATCGCGACGACTGCATTGAGCAACAGGCACAAAGCTAACCATATTATAAACATTTCGTTCTTTATCTTCTGGTGAGGTTTGAAAGTCAAGCAAATACTACAGTGCAGTGAGTATTAAATGCTTCTTCAGTGTTGAATGCCCTTATATGGCCTGGGAGGTGCTGTGAATAACGGCCCAGCCACAAACAACTCAATATAGGACGGGAAGGAAGGAAACAAATACAACTCTATCATCCACCTCACACTTTAATACCCAAAAACAACATACAAGAGCAAACACCAAAATAGCATCAAATATCTTAGTCTTCACTCTAGTCCAGCCAATCCCATGATATCAATACCTAACCCAGAGCCTCAACAACACACTAAACCCAATACAGCATCACCCCCATTCATCACCCTCCAAAACGACGTAACACCTTTAAACCGCCACCAAATCCTCTCCCCGAGTCTCCAGTCCAGCCTTCAACAAACCCTCATGCGCCCGCGCGCAATATACCACGATTAAACATTCTGTCTCCTAGGCGATCAACGCCACATGATACCTCTATTCATCGCATAATTATCGCCCAGCATGTTTTGTCTTCGCAGGTAATTAATACTCGACCCCTTCACAATCACTCTTTCAAACACAAAAACTAACTATGTGCAGTTGGCTTCCACTCCTATTCATCCCGACCAACGCTTCGCCCGCTTTCATATTCCTCTTCTTTATCTGCACGTACTTCCTCAATCGACCATGCGTGTACTGCTCCATCCTCCTCCTTATTCTCTTCCTGACCTCGTGCAACTGGTCCGACCGATGTTTCTTCGACCTTGGCAGTAACTGGTTCCTCCCGCGTCCGACAGTACCGTCTGAGGATGTCGCTTTTACCTCACCGTCAGGGGACCTCGCGTTCAACTCGACTGTCCTCGATATGGCCAACACTACGGTCGCGGCCATTATAAAATCTGCTAGTGATGATCTAGCTGTCAGGAGGGCCGAGTGGTCGGGCTTAGGGATCGAGTGGCTTAGAAATTTACTGGGGAAGAGGGAGTGGAGGATCGATTGTATGGATATCCATATTAGGCTATGAATAGTCTCGCGAGACCGAGAGGGGAATTGATTATATGTGGCCTAATGAGATGTATATTCCAGGCCATGCCAAGTATTCAAGTACTTGATAGACCCTATATGAGCATAACATATTTCAGCGCTAAATCACATCGAGTTCACAAACAAACCACATCGGCCAAAGAGTCCTATAAGCATAACGTGTCTATTCTCATCATATTGACTAAGATAGTCCCCGTAAAAAGTTCCTAATTATGTACCCTTCATGCATCATTCAAACTATCATCGCACCAAAAACCACATGTGTATCCCTCATTTTCTTTCATCAAAAAACGAATGCGTCCTAGGTATATCCTTCGTAGCAACTTACATCAAGGCATATAAAGCATGGCTTCGCTTGCAAATCCCTAAAGCTCATCAGCCTCCTCCGAGTGCTCCGCAGCCTGTTCGGGGGTTTCTTCGTCAGAGCCCAAAGCCTCCGGGGCGGCGGACTCGGAAGTGGCCTCGACCTCGATGCTGGGTTCCGCATCTTCAGCCTCCTGCTCGACTTCATTAAGGTGCTCTTCATCAGGCGACACAGTCTCCTGAGCAGGGTCCTCCTCTTCCTTCACGGACTCGGCCTCGTCAGATGGAAGGACGGTCTCCTCTGTGGGTAGTGTCTCCTCCACAGACGCCTCACCATCGACGGGGGCTTCCGCGGCCAAAATGGTGTCCTCTGCCTCAGGGGCAACACTCTCCTCAACAGCCTCAGCAGCCTGCGTCTCTTGAGATGGAACGTCGGTCGCATACTCAGTGATCTTGACTGTAGCAGTCTCAACAGCTGTTACTGTCTCGACGATACGAACAATGCGCTCCTCACAGGTGGGTTGCTTCTCACTCTCATGTGACTCGGCAGCAGGACCAGCGTCCAATTCTCGGGGTGCCTCAACTCCGTGATATCCTTGAGAAGGAGCTGAGCAAGAAGCACACGGGTCGACGGATCCAGTCGAAGAACCATCGTGGCTAGGATAAGAGCTACCGATAGCAATCTGGTTGTTGTTGAGCTGCTCATCCTGAACGATATGGTTCTCAGCAGTGGTGTCCTCGACAACAATGCTCTCCTCAGGATGATAAGCCTCAACATTGCGTTCCTCCTCAACGACAGGATCCGCAGAAGCAGCAATCTGAGGAGCTGCCTCGGTCGCTTGGATGCTGATAGCCTGTGTCACTGTCACAGTAGGCACTTCCCGATTCATAACAACAGTCTGGAAATTCCTAGGCTCCTGTTGAGGTACAGTGTTTCCACGGATAGCCAAGAGAAGAATGAGAACACTCAGCAAGCCGATCAGGATGTTCTTCTTATCTTGCATGGCTACACGAGCTGATTCGGCCAGTAGCTCGGGAAGAGTAGCGCTCTTCATCGCCTGGCGACGTTCCTCAGCGGTGGGTACTCGAGGGGCGGCATGCGCATAATCGGGGGCACGGTTGCCGGCAGAAGAGCGACTGCGCTCAGCGTATTGCTGATCGTGGTGTTGTGGCTGTTGTTCGTGGAAAGATCGTTGGGATTCCTGATAATGTTCCTTGGAAGCAGGTGTATCGCCATAGATCTCCCTATACCTCTCCTCGTCTCTCCTGAGACGCTCTGCCTCATCATCCTTCGAGTCAGCGGGGTCTTCGGGAGCGATAGATGACTCTTCGGCCTCCAGATTGGTATTTTCAAGGTGAGAAGGCTCGGGTGTAGGTTCGGCACTTCGTGCTTCCTCTGCCAGACTTCTCTCACGTTCTTCCTGAAGATGGTCATCAATATCCTTCTCAAGTTCCTCAAAGGATCGGCTCCTTTCAGCATCTTGATCCTCAGCAAAAGACTCCTCGACATTATCAGTGAGTTCCTTGATGGACTCCTTGGTGACATCAGCGGAGTGCTCCTCCGCAGGCTGAGTATCGTTCGCGAGGTGGCTTTGGTCGTGATCTTTGGTAGTATCGTGGACAGATGCTTCACGAGCCTCTGAAACATCATGGAGAGACTCTTCATGATGAGAAGGCTCGTGGTAAGAGGGTTCGTGGTGAGACGGTTCGTGAAGTGACTCATCGTACGCCGACTTATCACGAACGGATTCCGCATGCAGCGACTTATCGTAACGAGAGTCCTCATGATGGGATGCATCATGACGAGAAGTATCATGATTCTCCATACGTGACTTTCCTTCACTCACATGGCTCATATCCTCAACGTGGTTACGAGACTCTCCCCGTCGTCTAGACAGACGTCCTCGTTCCCTCTCCTCAAACTCCCGATGCTCCTCATCCAGCCTGATGTACCTTTCCTCCTCTTCAGCTTCTCTCATCGCCAACTCCCTCTCCTGGTCAGCTTCCAGAGACACGAGCTCATGTTGCGACACAGCGTCGACAAGAGGCTCTATCTCAACATCAACCCGCTCCATCTCCTTCCAACAAGCTTCCCAGGCACCGCCGCGGATCAGACCGTTGCTGGCATACACCTTGACACGGAAGACCTTGGCACGACCGAGTGACTCATAGTTAATGTCCGACTTGCATGTCTTGCACCAGTGTGTAGGCGGCACCTGAGAGCGACGACTTGATCGGCGCTCCTCTTCCTCTTGTTGTTGATATTCATCCTCCTCACTCTCCTCCTCCTCCGAATCCTCTATTGTCATCTCGTTGGAGGGGCCAAGATAATGACCACACTCTAGGATACGAGCACGACGCCTCATGGGAAGGTCAAGAGCCTCTAGCAGCCTCTCCTCAAGAACCTCGTAGTCGCTCTGGGGGTGAGGTAGGAGGATACCACGCTCGACAGTGGTATCTGCCATGCGATCTTGCAATAGTCGCCAAGCATCTCGTATGGCCTTGCACTCCTTGCTAAGATCATCGGCATCTGCATTCTCGAGCACGTCACCCCACGGCCACCGGAGCGGAAGCAAAGTAACGTGAAGAAGGACAAGGGGTGGTGTAGATCGCTTAAAACGAGGTGGTGTCTTCTTAGGAGAGTACTGCTCTGAAAAGCGAGGAGAGCCAAGTCGAGATGCAGAGAGAGGTGCTCTGCGGCTTGATCGAGGAGAGCCAATTGTTGAGCCTGGAGGTGATGACATCTGCATTGCCTTGACAGAAGAAGGTGATCGGAAGACAGGACGCGGGTTGCCTCGGATAGTAGGGATAAAATCTTCCTCTTCCCTGTCATACTCTGAGAAACCGGAAATACCTGATACACCTGAGACACGAGGCGACCTGGTCATCCGCGACATAGCATCCTGAGCCTTTCTGTTATCAGTCTCCGAGACAGATCCCATTGAGCTGCGAGGACTTCGATCACTAAAAACGTCGTCTTCGTGCTCATGGTGGGAGCTATTCTCGGCGGCCTCGTCCACACCGCCTCTCATACCAGCGGTCGACATTTTTGGGCCTGTGCGAGTACTAACCGACTCTGAATGAGAGATATAGCCAGTATCGTCTGTTCCAGAGTAGCTGTTCAAAGACTCGCGCTTCTCGTGGTTATCGATTTGTGAAGCAATGTCACGAGCAACTCCGTTAATAGCTTCGGAGCGACCAGAGTGTCGACGGCTTGAGTATTCAGATCCCGAAGAGCCAGAGGACTCACGTCGAGAGCCTGAGCGGTCTGACTCGGTCTCTGAAAAGTGCCTCTCTTCGTTGCCCTCTGCAGAGGTTTCAACCTCAGCTTCAGCAGATTTGGCCTTGTCCTCTTCGATAGGTTCGTCCTTTTTGGGTTCCTGAGCGGTGGAGTCTTCGGCAGGAATGTTGTCTGTGGGGATATCTATGGAAGGGGTGTCCTCGGTTGGAGTATCCGCAGGCGTGTCCTCAGTGGTAGTGACGTCTTCGACAGGGGTAGGATCCTCGTCGTTATCTTTTGTATCGTCTAATGAGGGCTCTGTAGCTGTTGTGTCGGCTTCAGCTTCAGAAGTAGCTGGTACAGCTTCGACTTCTTCTGACTCTGTTGCTGGCTCCTCAATTGGCTCCTCTGGCTTATCTTCAGTGTCGACTTGAGCTTTGGCTTCCTCTTTTGGTTCAGCTTCAGGCTCTGATTCAACTTCTGAGTCGGCCTCTGAGTCTGATGCCTCTTGATCAGATTGTGCCTCCTCCTTGGTCTCTTTTGGTGTTATAGTAGATTGATCTTCTTCTTTACGTTCTTCTTTAGCTTCGACCGTAGGCTCGGCCTTTGCTTCAGTAGGTAGGTCGGTGTGGTTTGTCGTCTCAATATCGTTATCAAGCTCTTTGGCAGAGTCGTTCTTTGAATCGTGATCTGTTTCCACTTCCACCTTTGGCTCCTCGGGGGCCCTTGTATCGTTATCGTCCATAGGATCGCTCAAGCAAGATGGATCAACGTGAATCTCGAAATCGAGGTCCTCAGCCCTGTTATGTCGGGGCATCTGAGGGTGAAAGCGGTCAGTGGTTTGTGCCTTTTCGTATGCGTGCCTCGAGTATTTCGCAGTGACACCACACGATAAAAAAGAAAAGGGGATATTGAAGCGAGGAAAGGAAGAAAAGAGAGGTCGAGGGGTCTTCCTGGAATCGTGCAGATATTAGTCCGGGAGGTAACTGTATCCCCAGACGCTGGGCTTGTGTGGCAGCGGATGGTTGGTCGAGGACGTTGGGACTGGCCCCGGTCATTGTTTACATTTGTTGCTGGGTCGACAGCATCTGTGGACGTTGATCCCTGGGCGTGATGTCGAGACAACGGTCAGATTCGCAAACGGAAAGTGGCTGGCTTTCATGATTGAGACGGTAAATGATGATTGTGTTTAATTTCTCCAGTTTCCTTTGTCTTTGATAATTGAATTGTAGTTCCATTTCGCTGGTATTTTATCCCTTGTGAGAGCAATCCATAGCTCTTAGCTCTCCCTGTTAGTTAGTGGACAAACAGAGGTGATGTCATTCCATTGGACCACACTGGGATCCATTCTGATCTACTACTGAGATGCCCAGCAACGAACAAACCCTTGCAGTTGGGGTTTATCTGCAACATTTATCACGTCAGGCCACGATTAGGTGATACTTGCATTTTACTCCTCTGCTCTGCTCTCCCTCTCGTGACCCGAGCCTTTTTCAGCAAGTGTCGTCGCCAACACCAAGTTTAGGGTAACTTCCACTCTCAGGAACGGCCCGTCGGGTCTAGGTGTGTTTCACTTACATAGATTGCCGCATTCCTCGATCACCAGAATAAACATAGCATGTTCTTGTGTTCCTCTAAATGTATAAATTGAATAATCGCTAAAGTCTCGCTGTTCGGAAACTGTACCGAAGAATGTGATACGAAGTCGACACAGCGCATTGACGTAAAGCAATCAATACCATGTCCATGAATAAACACCAGCCAAAAGATGCATCCTTGATAAACCCCCAAAAACATCATAAGAATTACTTGCTCATCAACTATTGTCCCTCTACACCCGTTTCACCATAACGAGAACCAACCTCAAGGCAATCATCACCCCTGGGCAGACCCTCAGAATCAATACCTACTACTTATGTTCGCCAAACCGGAGTCCAACGCGAGTCTGCAGTCCCAAGGTCCCTCCACACCCGCATTTGCATGATATTCGTTGTTGTACAGATCGAAACTCCATAAGGCAGTACGGACACATGCCATCTACCTGACATCCAGGGTTTTTGAATGCTTCATCGACGCATATAACGAACGGCTCACTGAATCCATCGGGTATACCGGTCATACGCTGATGTTCGCAAGCTCCAAAGCGTCCGAGTTCGCCAAGTACGATCGTTCCGTCTTTCCAGGGGTTGGTGAAGGTCCATTGGTTGAAAAGAAGATATCGACCAGAGACGAGTTTTGGATGAGACTCAAAGTGGCCTACTGCTCCACACTTGTCCAAAGGGTGCATTTCTAAACCCGGTGAGAAATCAGTGTGATATGGCTCCAGGAGGGTCTTGAGAAACGACTTCTGTTGATGGGTTTTCTTTTCCAAGCGGTCATATTTGAGGCTCATCTGAACATGCTTATGTTTTAACAACAAGGCTCCTTCCTCGAATTGCCTGAGCGTGTCTTTATTCCATCCTGGTTGGTCTTTGTACGGAGGGCCTTTTGGTTGCGGGCAGAGGTCTTTCGCCTGAAACTCTCGGAAGCGTAGTGCTCGGCCAGTACGCCAGGCACTAGGAAATTGTCGGACGACAAGCATCTTGTACTCTCGCTGTTTCGCAACTGGAAGCTGAGAGAATGGGACGCTGGTATACTCTAATAATCTTTTAATACCGTGGCAGGTTGTTAGAAGACACAGCTTACTGCCCGTGGGGAGGAATGAGTGGATGATGAGCAAGATATCGAGGGGAGTTTGAGCAACAGGGAATCCGACTTCCTATTTGTTGAGGAGTAAGACCCGCTGCCGCATATCCAACGGTATGAAATATCCTGAATTTGAGCCATCGTGAAAGATGAGGGCACGGCTTGAGGTTGAAGTCGAAAGCTTTCGCGTATGTGTTCCTTCAGTGTGCATATATGAGTAGAAGTGAAGATTTAGAAAAGAAAATGGCAGCGCCATGTATTCTTAATTTTGTGCCGTGCACTTATAGCTTGAAAAAGAAAGTATGTAACAAAATTTGGCATGTGATCCAGTGAAGAGAGAGTAAAGGTTGAGTGTGTAATAAAGTTTAACACATCAACCATACGGGAGGCGGCAAAGTTGAGTAAACGGTGTCTAGTCATTCAGACACGTTCCTGAAATATTTGTATGATGAAAGCTAGACGTTCCAAGTCCAATTATACTTCTCATGAGTCTCCCGGAGGACTTGAATAGCTTTGTCGTAAGCACGATGCTTAACATCCCGCTTAACCACGATATCAGGAACTAGAAAGTTTAACACTTGAATTCGCGAGAGAATTTGGTGACTCACCTTCCAAGTATCCATGAAATAGATCTTTCTCATACCAAATTTCCACTCTTTGAACTTCTCTTTCGCCATCCTCTTCATTGATTCGCTCTGCGAACTCTGTCTGTTCTGTAACAAGAATATCGATACCAGGAACGACAAGGAGAATCCGTTCTGGCAACGTTTCCTTTTCTGATAGCACAGGACTAAGTCTTGGGTCTCTAAAGTGTTTTGATCTAGCAGGTGCTGCATATGCGTCGAAAAGGGGCAGAAAGATTTTCGCAGGGTCATTCTTGGGCATGTTGTCTGCATGCGGTTTCTCCCAGGGACTTAGACGGAAGTCAATAACAGCGTAGAAAGTTGCGATGGCCTTTATAGCAGTAGGAGATGGTGCCTGACAGCTTCTCTGCTGAGTGACTGCAAAAGCTAAGTTTCCTCCTGCTGAAAAACCACTCGTGGTCATTAAAGTTGGATCTGCGCCCCAGCGTTCTTCGGCGTTCTCTTGTAACCACTTGATCGTTGCATCAGCATCGTCAATAGCCGCAGGGAAAACATGCTCTGGCGCCACACGATAGTCAACATCAACAACAACGGCCCCTGTCTGTTCTGATACCAGCTGATCGAAATATGCATGGCCCTCCGGCAAGCCACCCATGAATGCACCTGAGTGAAAGTTCACATGAAGTGGCCTGAGAGCTCTCCCCTTTCCAACACCAGCAGCCTTGAAGATCAATGCTCGAACATAACGATCCGGCGAAATATGGAGATATTCAACAGTGTAAGCGCGATACAAAAGACAAGGTATCGTGGCGATGGAGTATGTTAGGAGAGCAGCTGGTTGAAATACTAGCAACCGCCAGCGCAAGGCCCACGGTATATTGCGATAGAAGATCGCCACCAGACTGGGCCGAAGCCAAGTATACAAATGGTGGATGATGCTGGAGACCATCATGAATTTTTGGGTTCACCCATCAATATCGCGATAAAACAGAGGTGAAGTTTAGGTTTGCGGCTGAAATGCAGCAGGACAAAGAATCGAAGTTGTAAGCGGCCCAACATCGCACCGATCTCTTATGAGGAAGAGCCAATCAACAACCACAAGCCAAGAACAAATATCGTCGCATTGAAATGATATCTATCATATTTCAGTGATAACTTTTACAGACTGAGTCCACTCCATCGAAAGTACTACTTACGCTTACAAGCTCACACGTGTTGTTCGAGTCTCGAGTCAACATTGTCCTGCAGATAATTAATTACTATGTTACGTTTCAAACAAGAACAGTTTCAAAATAAGCCACTCGTCGAGGGATCTATGTAAAATGTTCTGCAAGTAATTTAAATCCCAGCCGCCACTCAAGAAGCTGTCATGTTACCGACGTAAATCCCTATCCCTGCAGCTGCACTCTAGCGACCCGATGCTCTGGGTCTATAAATTAAGCATAGATGAAAAATGATCTACTTGCATCTGGAAAGCTTCCAATAAAAAGCAAAGTTCAAGGGCTCAAGGGTTCATCACTGGGTGAAATAGCAGCGATCATGGGAAAGTAAAATGTTCGATTTTATAAAGCTTCGGAAAGTTCGCTGGGAAGCCTTCGATTGCACCAACGAAAGTAATAGACAAAAATAAACCCAAGTACTCCGTATACTCGTGTATTCTTTAGATAGACCTGTTTGGTCACCCCCAGCCCAAAGCTTTAGAACCCGTCAGAGAACGCCATGCTACGCTATATCAAATTTCCATATCCCAACCCCATCCACCTAGCCAAATCATGCCCAGGTTGAACGTCCCTGGGTGTCCATAGATGTGAAAAGAGACAACAAGCCAAATGTGATCAAGGCTCTTCAGCCACAGGTCGTGGATGTTCCATAGGTGCATTTGGTTGCCTGTTACCCGAGCCTCGAGTTCCTGGCCGGTGGCTGTCCGTTTGACCAACGAGGTGCTCGCTTGGCCCATAGAATCCATGCATTTCTTCGTTCACAATACTGAGATTACTCTGACCCAGAGAATCACTTCGTATTCGTGGTCCACCCGACTGACGCTGAGCTACAGGAGGTCGGCTCGGGACACTGGCAATACTGCCTGATGACCTTCGCCTTTCATCTCTTTGGAACACCACAGACGATGGAGAACTCGGCAGTTCTGGTACGTACGGTGTTGCTTCTAGCTCTGCCGTAGGATGAGCACCTGCCATCACTCCAGGGGAACCATCGGATCCTTCAGAAGCATTACTGTAGTTCCGAACATGGGTGTACGTCCCGTGTGAATCTGTACTTGAACGGTTCCTCGTCGATCCAGTAAGTCTAGAGATATGGCTCATTCGATGTTGTTCGCCTGCAGCTACGGCGCTGAAGTAATCGTCCCTGTTACCCATTGCATCGAAACTAGCATGTCTGCTGGTGTTGCCGCTTCCCGGTACCGCGTGGTAACCGTTCCCTCCTGGCGTAGGCTCATTAGAACTATGATCTGCGCTGGCGAGGCCGAATGGTGAAGTTGCTGCAGAATCAGGGCCAGGGTTTTGCGGTCGTGGAGGTATCAGTGACGGATGTATCAATGGATCGATGCTTAGTTCATCAACGGCCGAGTCTGCTGTTTTGTACTGTCGGGTTTGTCGAGATTGGCTATTTGAGCCGTTGGATCTGTCTGATGTTTTTGGTGTGGCGACAGCGGCAACAACCTTGTTCAGATGGCGGATGATGATAAATGCCGCCACTAATACGATAATTAAGAAAGCCACAGAGCCGGCGATAATACCAGCCAATGCGCCAGTTGAAAGGCCTCCTTTGTCGCCGTTATCATCATCAGATGAGCTCGTTGGGCTGACTTTGGGGATCGATGAAGGGAAGTATTTTAGAACTGCCTGGTCGTTATCTTCGCCAGCATTTACCGTCGGGAGAGCCGTAGGAGCTGTTGGTGTTTCGACGGTCACGGCTGTCGTCCTATAAGTTGTTCGCTCCCCCCTTATTGTCGTTGTAATGACCATAGTACTTGTGACAGTTACAGGATCGGAAGAGTAACACTGGTTCACGCCGCATGCCATTCCATTCGGACAGCAGCCGTAGCTCAGCGATGACGGACATAAATACTGGCTAGCTGGACAATCGTATGTATATGCTGATCCAGAGGGTGGTACACAGTTGTCGGCTGTCTCGCAAAGGTAACCATCAGGACAACAGCCTCCTACTATATGTGAGCCTTGTTCGCAAACGCTTTACATTCCCAGAATACAAACCTCCATAGACCGGAGCGCAAACATGCCAGCCTATTTTTGTTCCACACGTCGAGGGTCCCTTCGTTGTCGCTTGACAGCTCTCTTTGGCGCAATCATAGTTTTCTGGGCAACATCCTCCGCCCAAACTCGAAGGGCATAATTTCATACTCGTCGCACATTGCGCTTCGGCTCGTCGACCAAGACCCGCTGCCTGTGTGATTTGCGCCTCCTTCTCAATACGATGAACGCCATCATGTCTTCTGTAGTCGGCCGCCTCGACACCCAAAGCCCAAAATGCACCAACGACCGAGGTGAGGCAAAAGCTACACCCCCAGTTCCTCATCTTGTGCGATCATGGAACTGAGGGGAAATGCGACAGCGAATCGAGGGTGGTTTCGTTCAGCCGTGAGGGGCGCCGATCATGAGCAAAATGTAACTCGGATAAATGCAGCCTCTTCAGGCTGGTGGTTGTCGCAAATCAACGGATATAATCCGATTGATAATCGCGGGTTTACAACGGTCACGGATCGATTCGATACAAGATCGCCGTGAGGATGGTGTCGGATATTCAGCCGTTTCGCAACAAAATAACCAAAAGCAATGATGAGAAGGAGAAAAGGAGAAATGCGTCAGACAAAATAGGAATGTTCCTAATGTCAGCAATGGAGGCCTTAGAGGCTTGTCAATAACCGGGGTCTGAAGATGCTACGCCACGAGTGAGCAGTAAATGCTTCACTCGTGCCAGCCGATCTGTAGGGCTGAGCGAAAAGCCCACTGAAACCGACTGCACGGTTCGTTGTGGTTGGGCGGTCAACCCAAAAGCGCAGCACTGGTGAGATTGCAAGAAATATAGCTCCTCTTAAGGCAATAATAATCGTGGGCCCAGCGTGGAGACTATGAAAGCAGGTGGAATGAAAACGGTGAGAAGTTGCACGGCGATGAGCAATATCCTACGGATAAGCAATAATGGGCTCGACACGCGGCTCATTTTCTCTCGCGGGCGCTGCTCGAGCTGAAACCGAACAGAACACCATAGGCCAAAAGCTTCAAGGCGATCGATCGGTGACAGAGCTGCGAGAGAGCACCCATATGTGCGGTATTGCATTTTGCTGGTCATCTTCACCAATACCATCGCTCAGTCGCAGCTGAGGCTGTGGTGCAGCTCATGGGATTCGCTGGGAACAACGCCATGGTAGCTCAACAGCGAAGCCCCTCGATGCTCTATTTCTATACCATCCCTCAAGACAATGCAGTGCCTCTCATCTCACGATTGGTCGGCGACGGATTTCTCAAGCTCTTAGTGGCCGACTGTGAACGGAGAGTGCATTGTTTGGGAGCATTTGGTGCGCTCAAGTGCATTGGCGTTGCTACCGTGGCAGCCATTCAGCGGTCTTGTCCGTCTGACAAGTAGACAAGGCCACGAATCAAGTGTCTTATGGAGAAGGGAACCCTGTCCATAACGACAGAAGTTCATCCAAATCACTGGGGATTGGGGGCCGAGAACTTCGGGGGCGGAGGCATACAAGCATATAATAGTAATGGAGAATAATGGAAGTCAGTTGAGAGTTGCCGATGAGGTCAAGCTGCTTTGAAGACAGGCGACCTTTGCTGATACAGTTGAGTATTGCGAATTTGAATGGGATTCTTCAATGGATCATGTATTGTGCAGACAAAGACCCAGTTGGGCGATCATAGGCCCATTTGAAAAGTTCCGACAAGCGACGCACTTCGGCTGTCCTCGTTAAAAACTTCCTTGTCGTGAGAGCAATATGCTGGCCAGGTTGGCCGATGACCGTTTCTGAGCGGTCAGCCTCTGGTAGCCTTACGATCATCAACTAAAGCAACAGACTTTTATCAAGCAAAATTAGCTTGGCGGTCAGAAGGGGCATCTGCTAAAATTTGATGCCTGGTTTGAGATGGCTGTTGACATCGTGAGGTAGCGGCGGTTTATCCTAAAATAGAGTCTTTTAGTGAGCACGAACAGGCTGGACGTTGGTGGTAGGTGGAGACGTAATTGGAGCCGGTGTTCATCAGCAGGACGCCCAAGATGTTGCGGACCTAGGCTTTCTGTGGAAATGATCAGAGAAGAGGCATTTTCATTAACCTTAATAACTATAAAGAACGTCATTTCTGTCAATGCGCAAGAAATAGCAACCTTCAAAGTGATTTCCCGGTGAGTAGTCCAAGACTAAACAGAGTAGTAGCGGCTGCAGATGGCTTGGAGCCTAAGTTGACCACCCATTACGATCATAAGATTGAAGGATGGAGTAAGGTACTCGGAGAGTAGCATTATCAATCATCAGCCCAGATTGTGTAATTCTTGACCCTTCTCCACTTCGCAAATGCTTGTTCAGGGCCAAACCAAACCTCCCTAGGTCTGGCGTTCATATCATGAAGTTGGACCTCCCGAATATCGCATGGATGCTCGACAGTTGGGTATCCATACAAGGCAGTAGAAAGTACCCGGCCGCTGCCCGCTGCCAAGAATCGTTAGGCCTCTCAAGGGTCCTGCAACGTTAGCTGCATGCTGGTGCTTCACCAGGTGCCACTTTCTAGACCGGACGAGAGCTATCGTGGCCCCGTGGCCAAGATGCACTCGAGCTTCACGATCGGTGGCTGCCGTTGATAAATCTTGCCCATAAGCCTCCGATTTGCTTGGCACTCTACGCTCAGACATTGGCAATAACTCGCCGATGGCTTCTAGAATTGGCAGGTACACCAACGCTGGTCAACATCGCCAACGTCGTAGCTCGTGTTGCTGAATTCATCTCCACTGATGCTGAATTTAGAGCATTGCCGATCAAAGGGCGGAATTAAGGGTCCATGAACTTTATTTCGCGGACGAATGATTCTTGCTGTTCCTGCGCAAGCGAACCGGCCATAATCGCCCCAGAACCTCCCGTCAGACTCGCGCGGGGGAAGTGATCACCCCTTGTTGTGATCTTCCTGAGGATTCCCATTGTCCTGAAGAGCGTAGATCTCAGACTGATGCAGCATTTAAACGGGAAGGGTTGCGGCGTCCGGCAAAGCACGCGGGGGCGGGAAGGGTATGGCGCTGATGCTCTCAGTGGCTTGCTTGGCCTAGCAATTAGCCAGGTTTCTAGTTTGCCGCGCCTGTCAGAGCGAGTTGCCCATCACCATCTGGACCAAAAGCGGCCGAGTGGCAGCCGGATGGTGCTGAATTGGCAGTCTCATTACCCCGGATTTTCCAGCCCGCCGGGGAAAAGAATGCCAGGGCCATGTGGTTTTGGGTCGTGGTTTGCCGCTTTTGAGGATGCTATTTGGTGGCTGCAGGGACACGAGGTCGGTGCTTGACTCCGAATACTTGATTGAGTCTTGGGGAGCTGGAGAGGGTTACATTGATAACGTTCAGTTCCTCCTGTCAATTCTAGAACTCTGTCTTTGGGTGGCGTTGGATGAGAGGGTCGCTTTTCATGTGAAGAAAAGTCACCTGCTGTAGACGAGCGGGGGCGTGGATTTGCATCTGTTCTGCACCTAACGTGGAAAGAAGCTCATACTGTCTGATCACTGTGCGTTTGATGTGCATTAAGGTGGAAAACACAGTATAAATTCATCGGGTATCATACCCCGATTCTCCATCCCACCGCAAAAGCTCTCAGTTACCCCCTGCAAATTCATCCCATGGTCCCATTCTCATCCCCCCAAATCTCCAGCTCTCCGCAGAGCAAGGAGCAACGGTACAAAATTCTTCAGGGCACATTTCTGATGCTCTCAGTGCACCTGCAGACCAGCGCCCGTAACCCCGCAAGCTAACAAAAGGTAGCTTTGCCCAGACTCGGGCAAGTGTCGTAGCCAGGGCCAGGGATCCATGATTGTCGTGGATGCTGAAAGATCACGATGGTGTGTAGTGAGTGACAAGACTGGCAAGGAGGGACCTTATGTTAGACGGTAGACCGAACCATGACGCCCCAGAGACGCACGAGGCATCAATTTTGATCCCTTCCATTTCTTCTTTTTCCCCTTCTTCTTCCCCCCCTCACGTCTCGGTCCTGCTCATAATCCTGCTCCTGGCCTCAATCTTGACTTTTAAACTTTGACTATTGTCTCTTGTTTGATTATATCGTCATATTTCGCCCTAGCCAACGTTCGTGACCAACTCCTTGGATTACTTATTAAATATCACTACCGATCTCCCGCCTCCGCTCCAATTTCTCCCCAGATCCTCGGCTTCTTGTGGACTTTATTTCCCCCTCTTACTTCCCCCACACGCAGATCAGTTATTCAATTCAAAATATTCAGTCGACGACTTCTTTTGCTTCAATATAGCATTCAGCAACTGGTTTGTGCTGAGACTGTAAAGCTCGAAACGTCTCTCACCAATACCCGCAAAGCCCATGCGCCACCATCTCAATTCCTGGATGGAAACCGCATGATTGACTTTGTGATCCTTCGATCATCTATATTCGCCACCACATAACGACCACGATGTTGCTGTACACCAGACTCGCACCACCCAAGGTCCCTAAGAAGCGTTCGCGCGCCGGTATGTGAATTATTCTGGAAGCATTCTGTTACACAAACAATGCTCCCCATTCTAGCTAGACGGACTTGCTAACTCGGACGTTTTTGTCGTCGCACAGGATGCAGTTACTGGTAAGTCCTTGCTATTTTCTTCTTTTTGTATTAGCAATTAACTAACGATTTCTATAGTAAAGAAAAGGTACACAGCTCACTCTACATGTGTAGTTGATATGATACTGACTAGCTGCTACAGAAGAAGAAATGTGACGAGATTCGACCTGCATGCGCCCGATGCCAAGAACGTGGCCAGGAGTGCAATTACGAACCTGTCCGACCTCGTCAGAGGCGCAAGCGTGAAGCAACTGTTCCCTGCTCGCCATTTGACACAAACTCTTCCTCGAGCTCGGACAGGGCAACTCATGTTTTGGATATCCATGCCACCTCCGAATGGAACGACGATGCGCATGATAGATCAGCTGACGAAGACTCACTCGACGACACTCCTGTTACGACTCAGGCACCAATACTCAACACTTCTCTCGTCAATCGTACTGCCAGCATATCCACAAATGACCCTACTGACTGGGCGGCCACGGACCTTCCAATAATTTCACCTCTCGACTCGGTCGATTTTCAATTGCCCCCATTCGATGATTCCAAGTATGTCGTTCAACACATCGAGAACGGAGAGGAGGATATCGAAGAGATAGTTCGCCGGGAGTCCATCACCATCAATATTCCGACAACAACGTATGCCAGCACATACGCAGCCGCATACGCCACCCCTAGCCCTTCACTGGCTATGATCGCGCCTATTCCTACACAATCCCCTCGACTTGAGTTCTGCGCTCCGGTATTCACAGAGTTCTCCGAACGTACCAACCGACGTGCACTTGTCGACCATTTCTGCAATGTTTTGTCGCATCTCATCGTCTTCCGTGAAGAGAGTGGCAATCCTTTCCAGCAGCTTGTTCTTCCCCTGTGCCATGAGAGCCCTGCTGTCACCAACGCGGTTTATGCTTTAGCGAGTGCTCATCTCGAATACCGTGGGGTTGAAAATGACGAGAAGAGTGTCTATTTTCACAACAGAGCTATTCAGGGTCTGGCGCGGTTGATTCAGAAGGGCTCAGGCGCAAACCGAAACGAGTTGCTGGCTGCTATCATGCTATTAGTGTACTATGAAGTGGTAAGTTGACCGATCAATTTGAATCTCTGGCCCATGTAACTGACGCCTTGTAGCTGGTACAAAAGGGTCGATCCAATATCGTGGATGGCCATCTCAAAGGCGCCATGACCATCATGAGCAACAATGGAACTGCCACTGATCCAACTGGCGTTTTCCTGGAGCGGGTAAGTTGTATTCGACTGGATCAATGAGCAACTTTTTGACGATTTTCCAGGCATTCCGTTTTTATGATGTTATTGCGGCACTGTCATTTGGTACTGCTCCTCTCTCTAGTGCTCCAGGCACAAATTATCTTACACCTTTCCCTCCTCTCGATTCTTGTGGCGCCACATCTCCCTTGGGCAGTGTCGACACTCTGCTGGGCATGGCCACTTCCTTGTGGCCAATCATCCATCGACTTTCCAACCTCTTGGCACTCAAGGATCAGCTTGATGTTGCTGTTGCAAACGAAGAGGTTTCCAAGGTTGCTGTTCTCCGAACGGAATTTGAAACCTCGGCAACGGCTATCGAGGCGGCGTTGGAGGACTGGCATCCTGCCGTCCCCGAAAACTCTGTTCTGAATCAAAATCCTGAGGAATTGAGCCCTGAGCAAACTGCAGAAAGGAGCCGACTCCAGAGTATTCTTAGCAACGCTTTGTCTTATCGTCACTCTGCTTTCGTCTACCTTTACCGGACCATTTACAGCTACCCAAGGAGACACCCACTCGTACAGCGCCATGCCCATATCAGTCTGACCCATTGTGTCGGAACAGTCAGTAATACAGGTCCTATGAGTGCTCTTCTCTGGCCACTGTTTGTTGCTGCTTGCGAGGCCATTACACTCGCTGATCGCGAACTTGCCCGCCAGGCATTCATTGCTATCAACCGCCGGCAAGGCATGACAAATATTGACCGTGCATGGACTATTGCACAAGAAGTCTGGCGACGTGCGGACAAGGCCGATATGCTGCAGCAGCAAGAAGAGGCGATGATGATGGGTGTCAGGAGTGGTGGTGATCTCTGGAGAAGAGTGAGTGCAGATATGGGCGTAACCATCGTTTTTGGATAAGACAGGAAAGGAAAACACGGACGAGTCATATGATAGCGACGACAGCGAACTGGCGATACCCGTTCAGCAATCATTCACAGCTGGATATTATTGGAGTTGAAAAGGAATGGGAAGCGTAGTGACATATATACATATTTGGGATGGTTGGGAGCACTTGGATTTGTGGAGGCGGCACTATACGGTGATTGTACCTGTATGGCATATATGAACGCGACGAGATGTATTTTATAATGAAACATGAAGAGAATATGTGGATATTAACAGCTACCTGTTTACTTACCCACTTGACGTCCCAGAGCACCATGGATGATATGCCTGTTTAGTGGACCTCGATATCATTCGCCACTTGTTCAACAGATTTAGGAGCTCTGTTTCATCGGGTGATGATGCTGCGGGCAGTGCATAATGATCTGCATGAGCTTGGCATTGGCGTTGGAAGGCCGTGACGATTCATCAAGAGGTTCCAAAAGGCTGAGGAGCGGTGTTTGAGTCTCTACGCAGTAGGGTACGAGTACAACTGCGCACTGGAAACTGACAAACCACGATTGCAAATGGCTTCCCCGCATTCTGGAACCAAAGTTAATTAATAACTCCGGTTTCTTGGCTTTATCCATATAACGGCTTATTCGGGATGGCTGTCGGATCATGGGATTGACAACTGTCTAGCGGCGTGGGGTGAACTCTCAACCCTCAAGATGAAACAATTAGATCGTCTGTCACCAACCTGCAGTCAATTCGCTTAGAGAGCAGGCCGAATTTAGAAGAGAATGGTCTGTATAAGAGGAATCCAATTATGCGATGCATGTAACTAGGTAGAAAGACAAACCCCCATCTGCAAGAATGCATAGGTGAGACACAATATGCAAAGCAGAAGAGCATCATCGTGGTCTTTGCAGTTAATCCTTGGAGGGGGCTGAACAAGGCGGCAAGCGGGCCGTTACGTTGGTTCTAACTAATAAGGTTGGGGGCGACGGCTAGGAAAGGGGAAAAAGGAACCGAAGAAAGAGGAGTTGGAGGAGGAGGATTGGATGAGATGAATCCATGGGAAAGGGCTGAGAATGACTGGGAGTGGGATTGAGGGAAAAGAGGAGAGACTGTGAGAGAGGGATCAAGGCTAATGGTATTTATTGCCACTGATGTGACGATGTTGGTTTTTTTTATGCCCAGTTTTGTTGTGTTGTGTTGTGTTGCATTGGCTCCTTACTTTTTCTTCGGTGATATCTCTCTTTTCTCTCCTACAACTTACACCTGTTGTCGACGAAATAGGAGGATATTAGCTTGTAAGTCATGCCTTGAGAATTGCGTATGTCTCTGATCACTTGAGGCTTGAGCTTTGCAGTTCTTTCTCTCCACATGAGCAATTACCCCACCTGCCTAAACACCATCCCCGTCCCCAGACCAGACTCAATTCCCTGTCGTCCACTTTCGCAATCATATTCGTTGTGTCATTGCATCTTGTTCCCTCTCATCCTTTTTTTCTAGTCATATTTTCTTAATAATTCCGTCTTAATTATTACTCAACTATACCCGTATCCTCTTACGTCACGGCACAACTCAATCTCTCATCGCCTAATCTCAAACCCCTGGCCTACCTCACGAGCTTCCTTCTGTGCCGTCGCTTATTAGTTTCATGTTCCTGATTGTTTACCCAAACCCAATCCAGAACATGCTACTCAGTCATTGATGTGACCTTGCCCAGCTTTAAGGCTTTTGTCTCATATATGGGAATGCCACCATTTTAACTCCCTCTCCTAGAACCTACGAAACATCGCAACAAATCTCCCGTCGCATTCGCATCCCTTGCGTCCTCCTTCTCCAGGGTTGCATTGCCTCGCCACCTGTTGCATATTTGCCCAACATCAACAGCCACAGTTTTCTGCAACACGCCCTGAAAGACGTCGAACCCCGCCGGTCAGCTTGTCACTCGTCATCATACTCGGATCGCTTAAACTCGCCTGGCTCCATATTGCGCCGGGCTTCTTCTGCTCCCAACGAACGTCCGCTTCTGCGCCCAACTACACAACCCCCAGGAGAAGCATCACCATGTTCTAGTCATGAGCACCCAGACAAACACATCGGATTCGGTTCCGCCGCCACCGCGTCCGATTCGTTTTGTACATAATCAAGGACAACCGCCTTCTAAGCGGCGCAGAATCAACGCTGCGTAAGTATACTCCGGTCGTACCACCATAACATCGTGACACAGAACTAGTCGCATGACTCTGGCTTCCACAGTATATCGTCTTCTGGTCTCTACTTCCTGTTACCCAATACCCGACTCTTCCTCGACCCAATTGCCAGGTGCTAACCCCTTTGCGGCTCAGGTGTTTGACCTGTCGAAAACGAAAGACGAGATGCGCTGGCGAACGGCCTGTTTGCTCTACCTGTACCAAGAACGGCCACCAATGTCTAGGATACCCTGAGGAAATCAAGAGGGAGGATTGTGAGAAACCATCGCCGTTGGATAAGCAGGCCCACGAACGAGACGAGCACGAGCCCCGCCACTACCATGATGAGAATATCAAGATCGAGAAGGCGTCTGTGTCAGCACAGCACGCGCCTGAAACCCCAAATTCACATGCAGCTGCAGGGACGACAATGTCGCTCGCGAACATGATCGATCCAAAGGTTGAAGACCGCGAAACCCCGAATGCGACTGCGCAAAATGGCCACCACCCTTCCACTCTACCAACCTCTCCTACTGCTGTGCGACGCTCCGAAAGTCACCGCGTACCCTATTTCCGATATTTCGGCCCAACTGCTATCGTACCTGGTTTTAAACAAATGGTTGTTTCTGTGCGCGATCGCCGGCGCTCGACTGCTGGTTCACTGGCTGGGACATCGCCGATATCAACGCATAGCGGACCGCAAGGAAGCAGTTCAGCTGTTGGGAGCGATGTGGTCAGCGAGGAACTACCTACCTATGATCCCAATGATCCTGCTCCAGTTCACCCATTGATAATTAGTCTCATCAACACCTTCTTCGTGCAAATGGGCTCCAGCTACCCATTCCTTCGACAATCAAAGTTCTTACGGATGGTGAAAGAAAAGAGGGTTGAACCGATTCTGGTTGACTCGATATGCGCTTTGGCCGCCAGATTCTCCGACTCACCAATTCTTACAAACGGAAACGACAAAATGCCAAGGATGGAAAGGGGTGCAGTCTTTGCGCAAAGAGCCAGGCAGGCCACTGTTGATACGTTCCCATGTCCGACTGTTGGTGCTGTGCAAGCTTGTCTTCTCATGGCTTATGAGGGTTTCGGAGCGAGCCAGGACAGCGCTCTGTGGATGTATCTTGGGCTTGCTATCCGTATGGCCGTCGACCTGGGGTTGCAAAAAGAGGTGGGAGTTCAGTATCATGGCGAGAAGGATGCTTTGTATTCTCAGAACTGGGGCCGCCATCCGGTTGACGAAGGAAGCTCCGAGGCGAAAGGAGGCGAATCGAGTCAGCTGAGTGCTCAAGAGCAAAAAGAGCTCGTACAAGAAAGGATGGATACGTTTTGGGCAGTTTTTATCCTTGACCGTGTCATCTCATCAGGGACGGGACGACCTGTCACATTTCGAGATGATGACTTGGAGCTTTCATTCCCAGAGCCTTTCATCGACCCAGCGACTGGTTGGCCAGCTCCCTATCCGATCTTTCTCCAAATAATCCACCTCTACGGGCGTGTATGCGACGTCCTCAACAAGATTCGCAATGCGCAGGATCTCACCAAGGACACATGGGACAAGCTTGGTGAGATGGAGCATGAGCTGACCAGGCTCTACAAGAGTTGGGACTGGCGGTTACAGTTCAATGTAAACAACTTCAAAGCGTATTTGGGAGCAGGCCAAGGCACCACATTCATCCTGCTGCACTTCTGGTTTCATGCTCTCTTCATCATCCTTCACCAGCCGACTCTCCTTACACCCTTTGCTGAACTCCGCAGTGAGTTGCAACTCCTACCAGACAGTCGCGAGCTCAGCATGAGCAGCGCAAAAACGATTTGCGACATTTTGTCTTTTGCAGACTTGATAGACTCCAAGAGCTTCATTGGAAATCCTTTTGTCAGTCAGCCAATCTACATTGCAGCTTGCGCCTTCGTGATGGAGTCAAGCGCAAACGCATCGAGCTCGCCTTCACGGGCCAACTCACCCCCAGGTGCACAGCATCCGGACGCTTCAGGAAGCAATAAACCTCGAGAGGCCAAATCATCAAGACACTCCCTATTGGCTTCGGCAGCAAACCAGAACTACCAAAAGTGCTTTAATTCTCTGCAACAAGTGCAAATGTACTGGGGTGGAGCTACCTACATCATCACTGCATTGGACCAGAGGGCCAAGGGAATACGGGATTGCGAAACGTACACAGCAGAAGAGTATGAGAGCACTAAAGCTGGACGCAAGAGTAGCAGTGGTGCATTGAACAATACGTTCCCCAAATTTGAGAACAAGGCATCACCAAGGATGTCAGGTCCGCCTATAGCATGGACTCTGGCAGGAACTGCCAACTCTCCAAACTCGAGCCTGACACTCATGTATCAGAACCGAGACTCGACGCCAGGAACTGGAGCTCAAACTTCACAGCCGACACGAGCTCCTAGTACACCACCTGGCAATATGATATTTGACCCTATTCGACAGAGTTTACCAGACTCAGCGGGCATGCTTGCGCCAACTTATCCCCAGCCCAATGTTTCAGCTGTGCGGCAATCGTCCCGCCCAGTTGTGCCTCGTCGAACTTCGAACCTTTCAGCGACGAGTACGCAAACTCGTCCTACTGTTCAGTTCGACGGGTTGCCTGAGGACTGTGAGGCCAATGACATTTACACCACTGGGTCGAGGTTTACACCGACAAATCCACCTTCTACTGCTTTTGATACATACAGTGTCTCGCCACCAACAGCGATGGCTGACAATGGTGTGAACCCCACCACGACTCTTTCAGGGGCAAACGCCATGTATTTTGGCCAAACGAGTTTCCCATATGCGATGCCCTGGGGAAATATGGGTAGCATGGACGGCATCACCTTCGACAGCCAGGATATAGACATTGCTGCTTTGGGGCTGCAGCAATCAGACATGATGGGGCCTTGGTTAGACTATATACCTTCAGATGTGTTGAGTCTATTTGAGCACCAGCATCCGCACATGGGTCAGGGCGGTCATTGATTCGGCGGACTTATATAATAGATCTGAGCATGTCAAATCGCATATACCCACGAGGGATGGCTCGGTATATTTATGAGGCGTATTTGGTACGCATATATGGCGTTTGGTGGGAGCAATAAAATAGGGATAATATGTTATACCAAGTTTCCTAAGTTTGAGCTTGGCGCGGTAGGTGTACGGATATAGGCTTGGCTTTTAATGATATGCTACTTGGTACCTATATATCTGATAGCATTCGCCCGTGGCTCTTGGAATGCGGTAGTGGACTATACTTGATATTGAACAGCCGTGACTCGTGAAAACATGAATACAGGGTAAACATGAGCGTATATTTAGAAGTCTGTAAGCTGTGGCTATTAGCCCTTCAACACGACAAAAAAGCATCACAAGATCACAATTTCTCCAGAGTAGTCTGGTTCACCCTGAATTCGAACACACGAACTGCAAAAACGAAGAGTGGTGCAGGGAAGAGAGTTTTAGGATTTTAGGTTCGGATTTTAGAAGGTTTATAGGTTATAGGTAGACACCACTACACCACTCTTCGTCAAAGACACATAGAGTTGTTTTAGGATATAAAGGTAGGTCCCACCCTGGGAGGTCGATATTTTGGTATATGAGGGTAGGTCAGGACATCAAATACTCTGCAAGTCGCGACAGATATGCTCACACATATATCTTACAAGAACAAGCACCTACAACTTGGCCTTGGTATCCTTCAACCACTGCTCATACCAAACCTTTCCAAACTCCTTCCTCTCACCCTCCCTACTCTGCGCCTCCTCAAATCTCTGCTCATGCGCCTCCATAGCAGGCCCTCTCATAAACTCCACCAAGCCCGCATACATCTCCATTTTCAACACGCCGTAAACACCAGACTTGCTCTTGTCAATGAGTTCCTTCTCCTTGATAAAGTTGAGTAGGTCTTCGAGGCCCTTGGGCGCAAGACCGTCGGCGATACCAGCTGCCAAGGCGTCCTCGCCTGTGAAGCGCTTGGCTTCGAGGACGAGACTTCGATAGGTGGAGTGGGAGTACTTGATACGGAAGAGAGCTGACATGGCGGGCTTGAGGGGTGCGCCGAAGACAAGCTCGTTGAGACAGAGGAAGCCTCGTGGGGTGGGCGCGAGACGGTAGTCTTGCGCTGTGGCGAGCATGAGACCGCCTGCAAAGGCATGACCGTTCATGAGGGCCACTGTAGGCATAGGGTATCTGAAACAGTCAGCACACCACTCGTAGGTACTCAGTATTATCGTAAACGTACGTCAAGAAGCGAGCCCAAACATCATAGAGCAAAGGCCAGAAACCGTCTGTCGCAACAGCATGTTCCAGATCAAGACCATTACTATAAAACTTTGGAATTCCAGAAGTAGTCGCTACAACACCGTGAGGATAACCAAACTCGATGATATCAAGGGCGTTGAGAAAAGCTTTGAGAACGGGTGTTGTAAGACGGTTGTCGGGTGGTGAGAGGAGGGTGAGAAGGTAGACTCTCGGTGAGGGTTCTGTGCATGTGAGAGTTCCGCCGGGATGGGCGCCGCATTTTGCGATGGGGAGTGTGAAGAGAGTAGACATTTTGTGCTGTGAGTGAGATGAGAGAATGTGAGGGAGAGTGAGCGTTGTTGGGTGGTATAAGAGGTTGGTATAAGAGCGTGGAGTTGAAGGCCGGCTAAGGAAAACACCTCGGCTTGTGGATATGCCTGGGGTAAGTACATGATGAATCTGAGATGGGCATCTCGGCATATGAGATCACATGATATAAGAAGTGTTACGATACTAATATATTGAAGAGTAAGATACAAATGTTTATATATGAGTCTAAATATTATTATGAATATGTATTCATTGTTGTTTATGATGCCTTCAACGTCTTGCATGTGAACGATTTAAAGATTCTGGGGTAAAAAGATACGTACCGCTCATGATGATACGGTCCCACTTCCCATGACGGCCACGCACCCCAATTATCACCAGCCAATCAGCAGACCTTCTCTTCAAGCCCCACTGGAGCTTTCATTTCCTCCAACTCCAAAAACCCCCACTAACCAAACACCGTAGCCTCTCATAACCACCACAAAAGAGAAGACCGCAATCATGGCTTCAGACGCCAAAGATAAAGGCTCCATCGTCTTCTTCCACCCTGATCTTGGCATTGGAGGTGCTGAGCGCCTTGTTGTCGATGCTGCGGTCGGTTTGCAGGAGAGGGGACATCGGGTGGTGATATTTACGAATCACTGTGATCCGAAGCATTGCTTTGATGAGTGCCGTGATGGTAATGACTCTAAGTCTGTTGTATGTGAGATGGCTAACAGGACTAGGAACCCTCGATGTTCGTGTTCGCGGCCACTGGCTGATCCCAATGTCCATCCTCTCGCGCCTCACAATCCTCTGCGCCATCCTTCGACATGTTCATCTTCTCATCCACATTGCTCTCGCCGGCGAACTACAAGCCCTACGACCACGCGCCTTTATCGTCGATCAACTCTCCGCTGGCCTACCTCTCATGCGCTACATCGCTCCATCCTCGCCAATCCTCTTCTACTGCCACTTCCCCGATCTTCTCCTCGCGCAAGGCCGCGAGTCTGCCCTCAAGCGCTTGTACCGACGTCCGTTTGACTGGCTTGAGGAATGGACTATGGGTTTTGCGAGCGCTATGGCTGTGAACTCTGGTTTCACAAAGGGCGTGGTTAACAATACGTGGCCGAATTTGAAGAAGCGCACGGAAACGAAGGTGGTGTATCCTTGTGTGGATACGGAAGTCAAGGAGAAAGAGGACGTTGGCAGTGATGGTGATGTTCCGTTCAAGGGCGAGAAGATCATCTTGAGTATCAACCGTTTTGAGAGGAAGAAGGATATTGGTCTTGCAATTAAGGCCTTTGCTGCCATTCCTGAAGCTGAGCGCAAGGGGTGCAGGCTCATTCTTGCAGGTAGGGCATACATGAGCCTTTGACCCGACAGTAATGCTAACTCATCATTAGGCGGCTACGATCCTCGCGTCGCTGAAAACGTACAATATCACTCCGAACTCGAAGCTCTCGCCTCTTCCCACGGTCTCGAACACCTCACCACAAAGACCCTTATTACTGCTCTATCTGCGCCTCCAACCGTTCCCGTGCTCTTCCTCCTCTCGATCCCCAACTCCCTCAAGGCATCGCTCCTCCGCTCCGCTCGCATTCTGCTTTACACACCCGCCAACGAGCACTTTGGAATCGTTCCCCTAGAAGCCATGCTTGCCCGTACACCAGTACTAGCCGCTGATTCAGGTGGTCCCGTGGAAACAATCGTCGACGGCGAGACGGGATGGCTGCGATCGCCGAAGGACGTAGATGCTTGGGCCGATGTCGTGCGCAGTGCGCTGAGACTTAGCGATGCTGAGGTGCAGAAGATGGGCGACAAGGGTGCTGCGAGAGTGAAGGAGTTGTTTGGGAGAGAGCAGATGGCTAAGCGATTTGATGAGATCCTGGTTGATATCGTCAGCAAGAAGCCCCCTGTATCTGCCATGCGAACAGTCGTCAACGCCGCTGGAGTCTTGGTGGTTTGTGTTCTGGGATTGGTGGCATCAGCGCTTCTTGCTAGCAAAAAGGAAGAAGTAGTATCGGAATTTGCAGTCTAACAAGGTTCATATAGACATCGCGATTGAAGCGCATCTTTGAGCGGATGCATAGTTGTTTAATACACTATCGAATTTCACTTCACTCCCAGTACATATAAATTCTTGTATTAGGCTCAGAATTCTGCAGTTTCAAGGGGCTATTATTGTCGATGTCAGATGCACAGCACCGACACAAATCTTCAATAGATGGAATGACATCCAACGAAAGAAAGCAACAAATCTCCACCCTATCTATGCAAATGCACGCAAGCCTCCCTATTTCCCCAGGGCAGGCTGCTCTGTTGCCGCCATGTATAGCCCAGCATGAAAAAATGCAAGGGATTCATTCTGATTCCTCCTCCTCATCATATATATAAACAATGCGTCCGTCAACATAGGACTGGCTTCCGACGAAGCGGTGACGTTCTGGGCCTCTCTGCCTTTGATCCGATATATATTCATCCTTATCCTCCTCCGTCATTCATTCCGGCTCATAAACCCGTCATTATTCTCATTTCCTCATCCATACATCCTGCCCACGAACTACTAACCATCCCAAAAACAACACAGGATAAATCTTTATAGCAGCGGAACCACCCATGATATGCCATAAATAGCAATGCAGTAACAATCCCTCTCTGGGATGTGAGCAACGATCTAATAACAAGAAAACACCCCATGTGATGCCAAGCACCGTACAAAGCGAAGGCCTCATGCTCCAAAACATTTCTTCAGGCAACTGAAGATGCAACTCAACCCATAATGAAAAAGACTCTCAATGCTTGTCTGGCCTCTGACAAAGTATGTGATAAGAGAAATAAATTAACTTAATAAATATGCCACGAAATGGGGAAGGGGTATCATGTTTCATAGGGTGACGTCCCCTCGTCACCATATGCAGAGGTCGGCACCTTCTTGGCAGTTTCGGTGCTCGCAATGCTGATGTTGGTGTCACGTCTTCGAGGGTTGAAGACTGGAGGTCGTGGCGTAGTCTGCGCTGGCTTCTTTTTTGACTTGGCCATGAGCAAGATGCCGTCATCACTGCCATCGTCGTCGAAATCATCGTCAACAGGCCGGGCAACGGGAGTGCTTGTCACCGAGTCCCGCGCACCACCTTCGAGGTGGACAGCAAGAGAACCGCTGTCCATAGCAGGAGAATTGCCGTACACGTGATCGATGGGGAAGCCGTTGGGTTCCTTGTTAAAAGCCGGTGGCGTCAGACTGTCGGTGGTTTCGAGTAGTTGTGGGTGAGCGCTAACGATGCCTGGCTTGCACAGCAGCTCGGCTTCCATGTCGGCTGAAACAGAGCTGGCACCACTGAGCAAGGCTGGCAGAGAGGGATCGGACTGGAATGCCAACATCCGCTCCGATGTGCTGGCTGTAGAAGGGAGTGCCGAGACAGGGCTGGTAACACTTGGGCTAGTCGATGGGGTGGCCAAAGCTTCCATTGAATCGACACTTGACGACTTAGTAGTGGGCATGGTATCTGCGCGTGGGAGGGGTTCATCTCGAGTCCATTCCTCCTGGATAGGCGAGGGCGGGCAAGAGTAACTGATGTGTTCAGCCTGTCGATCACATCGTCGCATGCAGAGATCTTCCGAGTGACGAGGTGGTGACGTTCTTGTGATGGGAGCACTATCCATTCTCTGGAGAGATCGGGGTCTGGTCTTGTTGCAAGGTTCAGCAGGATGGGTTGAACCCACGTGGCTATACTGCTGCCCGGTGGCGGCAGCAAGAGATGAAGAGAGTATGGAAGCTTCCAAGCGTCTATGGTGCGAAGCCTTGCCCAAGTCAACGGACTTGACAGGTCGTCTTCCATGACGAGGTGGTGCTTGGACACTGCCTGGGGCAACGGTGGTATTGACGCCCACCTTAGGTTCAGCGCGCTTATCTGAACTTGAAAAGAGGCCACGGTCGACCGACTTGGACCGGGAGCTTTCATCCATCGAATCCGTCATGTCCAAGTCACGAGTCTTTCGGACTGTCTCGGCACCTGAGTCATCTGGTCCGCCGACTGGGCTGGAGAAGTAAGGGGTAGTAGGAGTGGTTTGAGAGATGGGCATGGGGGAACCAAGATGGAGCCAGTGTTGAGTGGTTTTGGTATGTCCGTGGCTATGAGCGTGACGATGGAAGGGCCATAGAGAGGCTGCCGATGATGACTTCTCAGGTTCGCGTATCGACTCGCTCTCGCTATGAGCATGATGATGGCCTCGGTAAACGCCGGCTTCGGGGAGAACAGTCGCCAACGGGTCATAGATGACTGATTCGGGCTGTGGGCTGACTGATTGGCTGACTGAGAGAGGATGTTCAGGCGCCGCGGCAGCATCTCGCATGGCACTCGCAAAGTAGTCGTCAGGACGGAGACTCTTGCGTCGGTTCTCGCGGAACTGTCCGTGAGGAGTCGGAGGCCCGTTATTGTACATGCTTACGTTGTCGCCGGTGGAGCTAGCAGCACTACTGTTGGCCCGATGTCGCGTTTTGCTATCACTTCGTTCCACCAGGGGGTGCATTACCTTGCCAACAGCCTTCTTAACCACAGAGCGAGCACGCTCGAGAAAGGTAAGAGGCACAACAGCGGACGACATGTCCCTTTCGTCGACTTGGATCTTTCGACCAGAAGAAGGGCGAGCAGGGTCAGTATCGTCGAGCCATCCGATAGGATTCATGATATCCTGGACGACCCATGGGTGACGCTTGATGTCTCGAAGTCGAATTCGCTTTTCGGGGTTCTTAGTGAGCATTTGTCGTAGCAGGTCAATAAGAAGGTTGTCGACTTCTTCATAGACCAAGTCGTTGTCGTCACGGTATGGGTGCATATTCTGGCGCTTGTAGAGGGAGGTGGCGGCTGGCGAGGTTGAGGGGTGAACGGGCATTAAGCGGCGCTTGGGGATGTAGACTTCCTCTGTTGCGATCTTTCTGAACATCTGAAATTCATCTTCGGCGAGGAAGGGGATTCGAGCGTAGATCAGGCAGTAAAGTGTCACACCAAGAGACCAAACGTCGATTTGTTCCGAAACCTTGGGTTGTTCTGTGTCCAAGTCGGTGTAGCACAACTCGGGAGCAAAGAACGCAGGTGTACCGACTGTCTTGGCAAGTTCAAGATCATCGTCGAAATCCTTGGCCTCAGATTCGGATACTGTCTCGTCATATTCGCCATCACGAATAGGTCGACCAAAGTACGAGACGCCAAAGTCGGAAATCTTGACGCGATGATCTTTACTCCACAAGAGGTTGGCTGGCTTGATATCGCGGTGGACGACACCTTGATAATGCAAGTATTCAAGACCTAGAACAGTATCTCTGAAAGTTGATCGAGCTTGGTCAAAGGTGAAGCATGGAACGTAGGAGAAGTCGTCTGAGAAGGGGTCATGTTGTTGAGGGTTGAAATCAAGAGAGGACATGTGTGAGATGATCGAATCAGCCATGCTGGGAGAACGTCCTCGGAAGCCTTCGTCGACGTACGGGCCATACATGGTGCCATCCAACGCAGTACTCGAAGTGGGATTTGATCGGAGAGCGCTGGGGGTTTCCATATCGTCTTCCCAATTGATGAACTCGTCGGGATCTTCAACGGCCCGAGTTGACGAAACAACAGATCGTGATCGTGAATGTGCCCTTGGTTCATCGCGGAAAGTTTGTCGTGAAGTAGGTCTCGACGGTGATCCGTCACTGATGGCAAAGTCTTGCATAGAGGATATACGAGACTGACTTCCCAGGCTGCTACTAGGCTCGTCGGCTCCTCCATTCTCGAAACTCCAGTTCATCTGGCCCGGGTAATTCTGTGCCATCTTGGCTCGTTTCATTTGCTTGATAGCCTGGCGGTGTTCAAGTAGTTGTTCGTAGCGATCCTCTTCGGGAGTTGGGAGCTCGCCTCGCATTTCTCGTTCTATGCGTCGTCGTTCGAATAGACAGATGTGAGGGAGACCCTTCTTGCGCCACACAACTTCACCAAGTTCCACATGCTCAAGAACCATGTAGATCTTCTTGAGCTCAGGGTCGTCAATGACTTCGAGAAGGGCGACGACATTCGGGTGACGGATCTTCTTCAAGATGGCGATTTCCTTCTTCGTCTTGTCCTGGGGAGACTTTGCTGTAACCTTTCCAAGGCGACGCTTCTTGGAGAAACGTGGGATGATTTTGATAGCCACATTTTCGCCTGTTTCGAGGTTGCGAGCCAGCTTGACTTTACCATGCATTCCACGTCCAATTTCTTCAATCACTTCATATTGGTTAATGAGCTTGCGGCCTGTGGCGGTATCTGAGTCAATGAGGGCCTTGTGTGTCCTATGATTGACAAATGCGTTAGTGTCTGATAAGTGAAACGGTCGGTGCATGCCAGGCTCCCTGGCCATCTCCCCCGCCATAGGCGAGCAAAGCCGATTGGAGGCGGAACAAGCGAAAAAGGGCAGAGAACTGCGATACGATATTCCCACCGCAGTTTGAAATGCTTACTCTCTAACTTTGTGCATCTGCAAAGGGTGCAGGAGAGGACTTTGGGTGTAATTGGGAGGTGTATTGTTCTCGGATACGGAGGTGACGAGATTTTGCCTGGAAGGCGAAGGACTGAAAAGTCCTGGCGAAGACATCGGAGTACTGTTGGCGGTCCTCAAAGGCATGGAGGAAGAGGAGGGGAGATGAGTATGCAGCGGCGGGGCACCGCGAGCCGTCGACGAGAGGGAGGCGGACGACTGTTGCTGCGAAAGAGATGTGTGGTGGTGACGGTGGGAGTGGTGATGATGGTGCTGGTAGTACTGTGAGGGATCCATGATGGGCGAGATTGTTGGAGCGGCTGTTGTCGCCTCGACATGCTGAAGGGGAGTGCAGAAGGCTCGCACAAGCGGGCCGCGAGTTGTTGAAGTCACAACGGGATGTGACGAGGAATCGATCTATAGTACCATTGTCGCGTGTAAAGAGAAGCGTGTATCGAAGCGGAGTGAGGATCGAAAACGTCGAAGACGTTGAAGTTGAGGAACGAGAGATTTGGTGAGAGGAGAGGTTGAGATGGTGACTAGAGTAGTTGGTAAAATAGGCTGGACAAAAGAGTAGAGCAAGTGGAGCAGTGCAATAAGAGAACAGGTCTTGTGTGTTTGGGGGTGTGGATATTTTAGTGGTGTTGGTGTTGGACTGGACCCAGTGGAGTTGGTGATGATGGAGGTGGGTATGGAACTGCCTGTGAGTGGGAAGGCACAGTGTCCGTCTCTTTTACTAGGCCCATCTCTCACTGCAACTCTGAATGGTGTGTGGTTCGTAGTGGCGACCGCGGAAAAGAAGGGCCAGTGGTTGTCGCAGCTGAGTTCGATCTGATAGCGGTACCAATCTGGTAAGTCTCTACTGTGCGAGTTCCGAGGAAATCTTCTGGTCTGTGCTTCGACCCATGGCGCCATGCCCTCCTTCAGATCAACCCTGGGCCAAATTCAAAGATACGCTGTTAGATCCACTGCCCTCAAACACTGCAGCTTCACCCCTCAACCTTATCCACTCCACCTCGTCCAAAATCTCCAGTCAGTAGCGGCCACCGTCCACCGTCCAGCGTCACCAAAATACAACACACACAAATCTGTTCCGTTTTCGCTCAGCCCGCCGAGGTTTCGTCGTCCCCAGCAGAAAAGACGACTCATTCATTGCCAGCACAACAAGTCAATAAACCGCGCAGTTATCTCAAATTTGCGTTGCAACTGAATACCTAATGCCGTCAGGTACCTGCCTACCAAGTTAGGTATCTATGGCCTACGTAGTAGATATCACCGTCTCTTCTCGACAAGCCAAGCCATCCAGATACAGAAGGGGTGTGTGGCTTCTTTATCTACACTCCCCTGAGCGCCGCCTTTTTCACTCTTTCTGTGACGGCGATGTCTGTTTCTGCTGGACTACGGAGTGGACCGGCCGCCTTCAAGGATTCGGCCCCTGCTCGCTCCTCCATCCGCTCCGTTCCTCGCTCTCTAGCACACGTCGTCTGTTGCCGTCGCCGTCGCCGCTGGCGTGGTCATCTCTCTCGACAAAAGTATAGATGAGGTTATCTCGAAACGCATCTTGGCTTGGCTCATCATTCGATGCAATTTCTCAACATAAAGCCACCACAAGTCAGAAGCGAGGCTTTCCCTAGGCATGCCCGACGAGGGTTCTCTCAAGCGAGCCAGCACTGAGCATTTCCTGGCCTTGTCCGAAATGTCTTGGCAACGCTTGGGCTGGCCAGGATGGCTTTGGGCTTGACGATTTACAGTGTCCTCTGCAGCGCTGCAGAAAGAGTAACACCGATGGGTGCTTGACATTGGTTAAAAAATACCCGGTTTGCTCAATGGAGGGAGGCCCTGGCGCCATCTGACTGGACGGAGGCATTCAACCAAAGTGCGATAATTCCCTTGGGCAAGCCTTCTATGGTCGAAGTCAATTCATTGTTGTGCTAAGCTCACCACGTCCTGAGAATACGTGAGGTGTATGGCTTGTGATTTCTAACTGACTGCATGGTTATCTGGAGACTGGGCAATTGACTTACAACTCAAAAAGATTTGATTGGAGCCTGTAAGGCTCCATGGTTACATCTCGTGGAAATTTACACGCATTGGACGAGAGCAAAGCTCAACCTTGGAGGTCCTGAACTGTCTTGCGTAGCTGACGCAATGGAGACAGCCAGGGAACTCGAACAGACAAGACAAGCAAGGCTCAAGCGAAGCGATTGCGGGTCAAAGTGCGGGAGGCGGTGATGCTGGAGGAGAAGTGGCACTAAGAGATACCTGACCTACCCATATCGCAGGCTTCTGATTCGTACTGTAAGACTGTGCCATTGAGGACACTGCGGGCGTCTTCAGAGCCCGAAAACATCACAGACGGTGCCCAAGCATACTGTACAGACACTGCCCTCAAACCGTATCTGAGAAAGTATTGCTGCTGTCAGTGGGGCAGCGTTTCGCTGGGGACGGGAACTTAAGTTTACGGTACCTTACCTTCCCAGGTCATGATGCATCACTCCAGCTGTCAGAGCCTTGGAAAGATCCATGATTCTGTGGGAATTTCCAGGAGATTCCTCGAGCACATCACTGGGGCTGCTGTGATTGCTTTACTTGTACAGCTCATCAGCGATTGATCTGGATCATTACGAGCCCCTGAAGCGCAGTCTCAAACTCAATTTACTCAGCTTCAGGCGAAGAAAGTGATAAGATAACGTCAGGCACAACGAATGGACGACAGGATAAGCAATTGTCATCGAGCCAATGGTAGTTTACCATTTTCAACTTCCATGTGTCTGCGATTTCCCAACTCGTTCGCGTTGGGGTTTGGTGGCTTGGCTAGGCCTTGCGATGTGTTTGGCTGGACCCATTTCGCTGGGGCATTAGTTTTGCTCCCCTGTCCCAGCCCGATAAGATCCGCGTCTCTGAATGCAGGTTTTTTTTTTTTTTTTTCGCTCATTGTTTCTTTGCTTTTTGTCTCTGGCGTGCCTGAGATCATACTTGGGGCATCCTGGCTTAGTCATGTCTTGCCGCCTACTCTACTAAACAACAGATTGGAATTCAAAAAGCCTCGTTTCAGAGATTCAACGGAAGTTGTCCATGCCGCATCAAAAGCGCACTGGCGGTCTTTCTACGCCGCCCTAAACGCCGCTGTCTGCGTCATGGCTGCAGGGCCGAAGTTAATCTGATTCAGGTCCCTCTGCCTGCAAGGATACGGCGTCTGGTCTTGATAATATTTTTTTTGTTCATACCGTTCATACATGGATGTCCAGTGCTTCCAAGGTGAGGTTCTACGAAACCGGGTGGTGCTCGCGTGCCAGTTCAAGTCTCAGTTGCAAACGGTCAGCCTTGAAACGCCGCGACCCTGAACGGTTCAATGTATTGTGAGACTCAGCTTCTCAAGCGAGTCACAAATACGTCCTCATTACGAGTCGATAGATATGGATTGCTGTGCATAATTGTGATGCGTTGCACAGCAGTTCAATGACATGTGGTTGCCAAGATCAACAGTATGGCCGGAGATAGACTTCACTTAGAGCGTCTTGCACCCTTGCACCACGACGAACTAGCCAGTCCGCCGTGTCGATCAGAGTCGGCAATTCTTCGCTGCCCCTTTTTTATTTCCAACCTCCGGGCTTAGGGTCCGTCGTTTGATTCATGCTTGGCTTGGCCAGCTACGCCTCGTATGTCTGAATCACATGCATTCCATGCGCATCTATCGGTGAAGAACGCATAATAGATCGTTCATTCATACTCGACATGATGAGTTCATGTTTTTGTTTGAGGCTCTATTGTTGAAACTATTGGTAAATGGCTCGCCACGATGGCTACTCCATTTATCGGTTTCACTCCCGTACCAACACGCTGTACCGTGCCCTGTTGCCGTATTTTAGCGTCTCGATTCTTTTTGTCTGCACTTTGCTGTACAGACTGGCCGTGTTGTAGGTATATGCATGCAGCTGCACAAGACGGGCATCCGGCCCCCGTCGGTCGTTGCTCCGTGTTTGGCGGACGTTCCTTCCATTGATCCTAGCCCCAGAAGATAGACGTGGTTAAAGATTATCAGTGTAGTGACTATGCTACTGTAGCGTTCTTGAATGGTTCATCATCATAAAGCGATGCCATCGCAGACCTAAATTTGGTGGGCACTTTAGGGTAGCATCCAGCAATTGACTCCCGTCCCGGCAGGCAGGCAGTTGATGTCCGCCCGTTCCATCCTACCTTCCTCTCCTCTCCTGCTTCGACTGCGTACCTGACCAACTTGGGTAGCTGCATCTTCCCCGCCACACTACGGAAGTCTGCATCCACTCTCTGATCCTCGTCATCCCAAGATGGAACTGTTTCTTCTTGTTCAAGCTTAACCTCCAAATCTCGACCGTCAGGCATCTTCACGATACCGCCCAAAGGCCCGAAAGAGCCCAGCAATCACCCGCCAGATCACAGCTTAGCCACTAAGAAGGACACACCCGCACCCCCCGATATTTTGAGGAGACAATAGCGGCAGTCACGTTCAATATCACTTGATCAAGACTACGAGCTAGTCTAGCTGGTAGTTTAACCACCACTAGCACCTGTGATGAGGATACACAACCAACAAACAAGACATCGAATGGATCTAGCCCAAGCTCTTTGATGACAAGAAATTCGAAGCTAGCTGAAACAACGATAAGGATTGTCTCCAATGGCAAATGACAATCCAGCATCCGAGTGGCTTTCACAGATGCACCTCAGGGAACCTGATTTTACCTGAGCGAGCCTGCATTTCTCATGTCTCAGAACGCCATCAAGAAGCAGGGGTCTTAATAGGCAAATTACTTCGTTCATGGATTTCTTGGGCCATTTTTGCATTCTTCGTGCTCTCAGGCGGAGTTGACACTCCTTCAAGCAAGGCTCGATACAAACCTCCCACCCGGTAATCTGAGCAGAGCCTGCTGCAAAAACCCATTAACGCGTTTATTGTCAGGCTATCTGTGCAGAGATCGCGAGACCTTGTATTGATCTTGGCATGCTCAATTTCAACTATGGAACCACTTGTTGCTAATTTCTGCCTTTCTATCATACTGAGATGGCCCCATTCAGCTCCCCGGCAATTTTGTTAATTGGGTAGTTTTCCCCGCAAGAAGGAAACGCAAACCGCTTCATGGAACAAAGACAGGGTCCTCATTGCATTCAGGTTGAGGGGGTTTTGTGGCTCCGACCTTTAGAAACCACCTCACAACCACCAGAGCGTCTCAACACCGGGCCGGCTCGGAGGATGAGCGGAGCACCGAGCGGGCCCGTCCTTTGGGGAAGTCGCTGGGTAATGGAGCACCGTCAGGGGCTGGTAGCCAGCTTGACAGGGGAGGCGAAGCAGGGATAGCCTACGTAGACAACCTCCATTCTCGATTTTCGATATCATCGTCACCCTGAAGGGACCAAGAAACTGTCAGCGCGGCGCCTTACCTCTTGTCCCCTCAACAACGCCGCAGTTGCACAACAATGGCTGGCCCCGTGCCTCGTGGTTGGGTCGTTCAAGAAGCCCAAAACCTTATTGGGAGGCTTTTTGCTTAGTGGCCTGACTGCCGTTCTTCCTTTACGCTCCTTGTCGGCGCTGGTCGGGATGTTGTTGCGTTGCTCGCATGTCACAACCCTGGGAGACAATATTGCAGTCTGCAGGCGCCTGCTTCGGTCTCGATTCAGTTGGACTACCCGTTGCATCAGTAGACCAGGGTACGAATTGAAAGAGGCGCATGCAGAGATACGACGCTATGCTCCTACGATCTCTGTATAGATCCGGCCTGGATGACTTTGAACTCCCAAAGGCATTGTCATCACACTCTTTCTGGCCGATTTCGGCCCGCCTGACACCGTCATAATCCACACCAAGTGCAATTGGTGTCGAGGCAGAATAAGATATTAGCTGACAAGTATGTCTCTTCGACACGCTTCCCGTGACATCAAAAAAAGATATTATTGACCATCAGAGGCTTGATGGAATAGCACACAATAGCAACTCACTTATTAGCGCGCGATGGGTTGTCGATAGTGGGGTGGTTCCCGCTTTGACGATGGCCCCAACCCACACCAGTTATCCCTGCCTGACAACCGTGCATTTGTCGTTCCGTCCCATAATAAGAGCCGAGGCCACGGACCAGCTTCTGTTCACTCTCGTTGCGATTGTTGTTATTAACCTCATTCGATCTCTAGCAACGGCGCAGGGAGAAAAGAGAGCTAAGCGTGCCGCAGATTCATGCAAGCCTGGTCTCCAGATATATACTTCTTTGCTACCATCAAACTTCAGAGAGATCTTGATCCACCAATAAGGTGACATCTGAGCGGTAATACATGTCTTTCCGTGATATTCCCTATTCAAGACATGTCCGCTATGTGATACCGTGCAATCAAGAGAATGCACCACGGCGCTTCGAGTTCCTGCATCTAACGTGGCGGATGTTAACTGATCTGAACGTGGCCATCGCAAAACCAGCACACAATCGGCAGACGAATGATCCCGCTCCAAGTTGACCCTGACCCTGACTGCATTGCATGGGCTCAATGCACAACAAGCGACAGGGGGTGCTACGGTGATTTCCCAGATATCTTGCTGGGCCATAACTCGAATTGTGGCATATCAAACTGTATCAACTCGAGTATCATAGAAATGTTTGTTATTTGTATGGATCGAAGAACGCCCTATGGTTCCTACCATGACAGACATGCCGGGTATACTACCAGAGTCAGATGTGATTATCAAGACCACTTCTATGTGACGGAAAAAGGAAGGTTGGATGCCCGCTGATTGTCCTTGGTCTTGAAGTACCTTGGCCAGCTACTCTGTACCGTACCTGGAAACGTTGATCCCGCCGTAAGCGATGGTAGAGCAGGATGGTGTCTTCCACAATTCTGGCGAATGAGGCGCTGCACCTGTTTCGTCATGTTCTTGAAAGGCGTTCCGGGGCGTTGCATTGCCGAGTCGAATATGCCAAAATGGGTGAGGGCGGGAACTTCAGCCATAGGCTGACGAATAATATTCATGGGGAGAGTCGCTGGAGGAAGACAATTCGTGGTCACTGCCCATCTTGAACGATCAACTACAATCTCACGCACTTTGGCTGTTCTCAACGGAGTACAGGGTGATATTCTTATTTCCAATTCGGGATATTTCGCCCTGTCATATCTGATAAGGCCAAATTTCAGTCCGTACTATCACAATGCCCGTCAGCGTTGATCAACGCCTTTCGTCAACAACGGCTGTCACACCAGACTACATATAACGCTCGTCCTACTATCAAGTACTGGTGATTTCCTCTGTTGCTGCCCTCCTTCTGGGCAATTGCACACACCTTACTGCCTGTCTCTAGAAATGATAGTCATCAGTAATACGCTGCAGGCCTTGGTCTGCCGTCGTACAGTACATACACAACGCCTTTCCCCAATCACCCAATGACTCTTTTCTTGATATCACAAAAAATGATTCGTCATAAATTCAGGGTCAAGGCCACAATCGAGAGGCACACTGTATTCTCTGGTCTAAGCCATTTCGGCTGACTCTTCTGGCAGCTAACTCCTGACATGCTTGTGCCAAGGCAGTGAACAAAGTGCACTGTGAAAGGACTTGGCCCCAAGGTATCTCGTGGGATTGCTCGCAGATACCAGCCTTACCCCTGTATGAGGGCACAGACAGATTGATGGCTAAGAAACCTTAGTACCCTCCCCCCGGACAGAAACTGGCTGACCAGAACTGCAAATAGATCTTCAGATCCAGCAGAACACGGCAGCCAAAATGAAAGATGCACTAATTCCCGGAGATGGTGCTCCATAAGCCAAACGGACTGAGGGAGGAAAGAAAACTTAGGATCTTCATCACAGATGACGAAAAGACTTAGGCAAACTATTCCAAACTTGGGGGACTATTTGATGTGTTTATTTTGACATCTTTTATTAAGGCCTCAAGTTTCCTTGCACCCTGGGGACAGAACACGGTAGACTTGGCTGTTTTATTGCAACTCTAGGTTCACATAAACCCTTGTCACCACTGAGCAAGGCAAGTAGTAGTTGGTGATGATGCTTAGATTGATTCGTCAGCCTCGGTGATCGCCCAAGCACTTCTGAGGCTGTTGGTAGTTGAGCCACATTGCTACGCAATCCTTCATGAGATCGGATTGCTGGACTCGCTCGCACACAGCTTCTAGGTTATGATATGAGTTCCTCTGGCTGGTATCTGAATAGTAAGATAGAACATTGCTGCTATCAATGGTTGAAATGAAACACGCGCGGAGTTGTTACGTTCACCAGGTTTGTTGGTGGGAGTGTGAGTGATTATCATCACACCAGGAACAGGGTTGTTGAAGAAAAAGCAAGCAAAACAGTTCCACTACCTACCCGAGGACTTCGCATGGAAATCGCCCCAGGTTGAGTGAGAGATACTGACGAGGATCTAACACCCCTGACATTCACTAGGCCATAAACACAGCATCATACCATCAACGACACGACATGAGCCGGCGTTGAGGTTACTCCTCCAAAGGCTAGTGATGGAGATGGTGGGTGCAGTCTTGGTCAAATCTGGTTGTTGAGACTGTCAACAGTCTTCTTTTGAGCCTTCACATGTGTCCGTGCCTTTGGATTCGAGACAAACAGACATCCCTGAACGCCTCGGGCGGGAATGGGCTATCTGTTGGGCGAGTGAGCTTGGGGCCGGGGTAGGCTCATGCTCATGCACAACATGCTCGCTTTTGCGGATCCCAAAAGTGATAGAAATGGGGACATGTACCCATCCATCCATTCATGTGTATTGGTGGTGTGGGGAATCAAGGCATGTCTTCGTCCAACGTCAATATGATGTCGTCTTTGGTGAGCAATGTTGGAGGGTTAATGACTGATTGATTGATCGATTACTCACAGGCTACCGTACCCCCAGATCAACTATCGATTTGCTCAAGAGTTTTAGGAATAGTCTCCTGTCTCATGAGGGTTGCGTTGATACGAATCCGGATATCACCCAAGTCGACTCAGGGTCGTATTGATTAATGTCGACGATATCCGTATTTAGGTCAACATGACCATGGTAAGACATCCGAATGAACAGGGTAAGTTCAGAATCTTGAATCAAGTCAAAAACACGAATATCTAATATTACAATAGCCTGCCTTATCTGCTGTACACGACTTACATCAGATCAGCCCTAACTCAAAGTCTGGGTCCAGGGTCCCAGGAGAGCGGAAGCCACTCAGCTCTCATCACAACTTTGCGCCCGTAAGAGATGGACTCTATCTTACAATCATCACAGCGTTAACTCCTGACACCGCCTTTCTGGTAAGGACACTAAAACGGAACAACCTAAGCGCTGCTCACGAAATCGATAGAGTCGCAATCACCACGCGAGATCATCAATGCATGTCTCGGAGCCCATGTTCTTGGACTATGAGTGGATTAGTACACTCCATCTCAAGATCTCAAGAGACTCCCGAAGGGGTTGCAACAAGAATCCGGACATTTTTGTAGAGCAAGGCTAATATACAAAACAAACTCTAAAGGATATCGCCATAGGATTTCACAAGTCCACGACAAGACCAACGCTTTCACCACATCTCCTCAGCTCTTTTTGTCCAAAAACTGTTCACGTCTCGTGGAAGTGCAGAGAGAGCTTAATACCGGAGATTTCTTGCACCTTGTGCCTCCTTTTGCCGGCTGTTTCGTAAGGCTGTCGATCTTTGTTTAGAAAAACCTGCTATCGAGCAAGCTGATGCTCAAGATTGCAACCCCATACATCATTCGGGGTCTTGCCCCCTTTCCTCCGCTTCGTACGTGGCAGCCACGGCAGTCCGTGATCTGATTCCAATACCTTTGCCAAGTGTCTCACAATCCCCACCGCAGAAGCAGCTGCTTTATTAGCAGCCACACAATGATCTTTGTCAAAACCACCCAGCCAGTCATATCATGAGATCTAGACAGTGCGCCGGATATGGAAGCAAGGCAGGATGAAGATTGTCACCTATCAAGCAGCGGGAGGCTGAGGGAGGTGGTGCTGAGCACAGACTGCACTGTCGAGAGGCTGCGGATGTTGGGAATTTTTGATGCGTGATGGATGGGCTGGACCCTAGGTCGGCTGACAAGCCATGTGATGCTCTTAGCTGCCCCCGAGCTTCCCACCAGCTGGACACCGGAATCTGTTGCTCACTTCCAGCAATATTGGTTCCAGGTATGGCCCAGACCGTGAAGCGGCGAAGAAAGTGCAACGCGTACTTTTTGATTGAACGCGACGCGTGCGAGGCTCAGCCAGCCTTGCTGTCTTCTGCTCCGAAAGGTGTGTGGGCATTCCCACTATGGTGTGTCAAGTTCATATGCTACTTATAACCAATAGGCTAGGCAGTCACCGGATCTATTCGGATTCGCCTTCGCGTTCTGAGTGAGACATGACATGAGAACCGGGCAAAATAATGGAATGCTCGGAGCATGAAGTGGTGTATGAAAGAGACGGACAGCACGGAAGAGATTGCTCGTATTGACCTCTCTGACATTTCGTGTACCATGTTGCAGCCTATTCAGAGAACGGCGGCATTATTGTTGGGGTTTCGTGAAGTCGACTCCCAAGATGTCGTCCATCCATGGCCCGACCTTTGCCGCATCGCCATCAGCCATGCCAGCTTGGGAAAGCTGTGCGCCCCAGCTGGAGACGTTGTAGATGGATGATGATGTGAGTGCTGACAGACCATCTTCTGAAGCGGGAGACGATGGACCTTCGGCTGTGAATTTGTCTACGACACCGTGTCTAGCTTCGAAACGAAGCTTAGTCTATGTTCTCGTTAGTTGCTTTGTCATATGCCTCTGCCAAGCTGTGTGTCACCCACGTCAAAGTCTAGTTGAGGACGCTCTCGAGGGTCCTCCTCGTACGGGAAAGTTGAGAAGGTGAATTTTGGTGTCTGGCCATAGATCCAGTCTCGCGACTGTAGTTCCTCGTACCCTTTGCTGATGCTATCCGTCTCAAGTACCTTGTCACTGATGACCTCCCGGACATCAAAGTTGCCGTACATGCTTGCAAACTGTTCCACAACGGCAGCCTCGAAAGCAGCATTCTCGATCCCGACATTCCGGACAGGGCTGCGGACACTGTCAACGCCACGAGTCTTGATGTATGGCTCAGCGGGTGAACGCAACATGCCTGAGATGTTGGTCAGGTTTGGACTGCGGAGGAGACATGTTCCGTGGTGGAGAGATCGAAGACGAGTGAGTTTATATGCGGACCCTGAGATCTTGTAGGTGCCGATTGGATCATCAGGGATATCTATAACGATGTCGTGTCGCTCATTGACACGCGTATTTGGCCTTCCAAGAGATGAGAGAGCTCTTACGACCATCTCGGCGTGCTTGTTCCGATCAAAGACTGCAGGAGGGCAAATGACGCTAAAGTTGACATTTCCTTCATCGTGAAAAACAGCGCCTCCCCCTGAACGACGACGGACGAGCTGCACTGGTCCACCAGTCCAACCTACGCTGGCAGGATCATTACGGAACTGGGCCAGTCTTCGAAGATTCACTTCCATCCATGGATTTTGGTTTCGACCAAAGACAATACAGGGGTCATTGGTGTAGAGGAAGAGTATGGTCGACTCTGGGGGCGTCTTCTGGAGAAGATGGTGCTCAACAGAGAGGTTCAGGAAGGGATCACGAGAAGTTGAAGTGTATACTTGGATCTTATTGGATGAATGAGATGCTGCATCGGTGAATTGGCGTCTTGATATGGTTGATAATGAGGGGAAATGTCGTGATATGTTTCGAGGCGTTGAGCCCAGAAACGAGCGATTGGGCCGCATCATGATGGCAAGAGCCAATATCGGAATAGAATTTGGGAATTAATAAGATAAAGTCACAGATAGACATGCAGTTGGACCGGAAATACGGTATTATCCAAGGCAATGGATGAGATTCGTCGTTGAAGCTACTGTATCCAATGAGCAAAAGAGTTGAGAAAACAACCGTTCGGTTGTTCTCAGCCTCGGAGACGGAAAACTCCAACTGAAGTTGACCCCGCCGCGCACCGGAAATAGGGCGCTGAAAGCCCTGTAAATTTTAGGGGCAGTTTCAGTTCCGCAACGGACGGTAGCGGGTGCGGGTTTGGGAAACATCCAAACCAGTGAGATTGCTGTGCCTTGCAGAAAAAGGAAAGTACCGAGTGAGGAAAGGTCTTGATTGATAATCTGGATCGAGATGTGTTTTGACATGACGTTTTGTATCCGTTAAGATGGAGAATGTTCACTGAGGTATTTGGATCTGGGTATCTGGCTTTAGTGGTATGCCCCTGAAGCTACAGCTATTGGCTCTGACTTTACAGCGGAAGAGCGATTATCCAGACTTTTTGGAATCAGACCAGATGCATGGATGAACATCAATTGAGTCACAGCAACAGCGCCCCGATGTCGCTTAATGACAGGTATATAATACGGTCTTTCTAAGTTATCTAATAGCTCATGTTTTTTATCTGACAACTTAGCGTCTACTCTACAAGAGTTGATAATTCTTAGGGATCCTCTGAAGTCATCAACTGAGGCTATCTTCCCTGGCCAATCAGATCTCTAACAAAACATCTACCGTGTTGCCCCTCCCCCGCGCTTTCCAAACGCACAAAAATTTGGACCGAAATCGGCAGGAACGAAGTCCCCCTCCAGACCAAGAACAGCCTCATATCTTCCCCTTCCATTCTCCAACGGCCGCCATCTTTCTTCTTCCTTTGCCCAAACAAAAAACTCATCAACCAAACACTCTATCTTTCCCTACCATCAACTCAATCATCAACACATTACAATCATCATGTCCAGCATTGGGCAAATCTTCCGCGTGACGACGTAAGTTTCTATTTTCTCCCGCCCGTCCATGGCTCTACCCCACCATCGACAAACCGTCCAGCTAACAATCATCTCTTTGTCTTACAGTGCTGGCGAGTCACATGGAAGGGCTATCTCGTGTATCATCGATGGCTGCCCTCCCGGCCTGGACCTCACAGAGGCCGATATCCAGCCTCAGCTGAACCGTCGTCGACCAGGTCAATCGGCCATCACCACGCCTCGTAACGAGAAGGACCGCGTCACCATTAACTCTGGCACCGAAAATGGCGTCACTCTCGGAACACCGATTCTGTTGACCGTCCCCAATGAGGATCAGCGACCAAGGGACTACGGTGATAAGACCATCGACATGTACCCTCGTCCCAGCCACGCAGACTGGACTTACCTCGAAAAGTACGGGGTTAAGGCCTCGTCAGGTGGTGGTCGCAGCTCTGCACGCGAGACTATTGCTCGAGTGGCCGCTGGTGCTGTTGCCGAGAAGTGGCTCAAGGAGGCCTACAACATTGAGATTGTTGCCTTTGTCAGCTCTGTCGGAACCATCAAGCTTTTCGCTGATACAGAAGCCATGAGCACCGATCCTGCCTTCCTCAGCCTCGCCGAGACTCTCACCCGCGAACAGGTTGACGAATACCTCCCAGTCCGATGCCCTGATGACGCCATTGGCCGAGCCATGGAGGCTCGCATTGCAGAGCTGCGCGACCAGCACGACAGCACTGGTGGAACAGTCACCTGCATTATCCGCAATGTGCCCTCTGGTCTTGGCGAGCCCTGCTTCGACAAGCTCCAGGCTAGCCTTGCCCACGGTGTGATGTCTATTCCCGCTGTCAAGGGTTTCGAGTACGGTTCCGGTTTCCATGGTGCTGAGATGACTGGCAGCAAGCATAACGATCCTTTCGTGCCAGCACCTGCCCTCGACGCCGCCACCCAGAGGACAGGCATTCCTCGCTCCAGACTCCAAACGAAGACGAATCATTCCGGCGGTATCCAGGGTGGTATCAGCAATGGTATGCCCATCTTCTTCAGAGTCGCTTTCAAGCCTCCTGCCACCATCAGCCAGGACCAGATCACAGCACTTTACGATGGCTCGGGCGAGGGTGTTCTCGCTGCTAAGGGAAGACATGACCCCTGCGTTGTGCCTCGCGCTGTCCCTATCGTCGAGGGAATGGCGGCGATTATGGTGGCAGATGCTCTCATGCAACAGAATGCGAGAAAGATGTCTACAGTTAAACCATAGAATGGCAATGGTAGCGCGAATGGCAAGGACAACGATGAGGACCATGGCAAGGAAAACGAGAGGATCGCAGTGCATTAGATACCAAAACGGAGAGTATGAGATGGGACTTTTATTGACATGAGGGATGACGACTTTAGACTATTCTTAACTTATGTTTAGCTTTTCAATCCAAAGGCTTGAGTAATCCTTACAATAATGCTCTTGACGTTTGTGAATGACCATCCCGATAAGCTTATGCTTCTATGACCTAAGCCTGGGTTTTTGATCCTAAACCTTGTACTAGTGTTCTTCTGAGGCTTCTATATATTTCTCAAAGTTGTTTACAAGTTCTTTGTAGCCTTGGGTGAATTCAGAGACAGATGAGTAGAAGGAAGATAGCTGGGATATTCTGTTTTCCTCGAAAGTGCCACATCATCATAGGACACATGTGAAAATAGTAATGATAATTCTTTTCGTATTTATTCTTATACTCTTCATATATGAACAAGCTAATGCCTCGCAACCTTTCTAATTCGATAATATCCCAACGTCGTAATGCATCAACTCCCCCTGAACAATAACCACGTCTATGCTTGGGGGTTCAGGGGTGTGGGTATCATGGCCTTTCTGAGACACAAAAAGAAAACTCCAAAGGAAAAAAGATCCTTGATCCAATCACACCTTCTATCTTATCTCGTACTTTTTAGTGCTGGCTCTTTTTTTACTCTTCTCCCGATTGAGTTGCAGCTGTTTCGCTCTCCGTCTCGGCTGTGGGCTTGCTTCGAGCTGAGTCTCCATCTCGAGCCATCAGCATATCCTTTTCGGCTTGAATAGCCTTTTCTCTTCGTTGTTCAACGTCTTCTCGACGAATCACCTTTCGTAGGCCCTCGCTTGCTTGGAGAAGACCGTCGATGCTGATGGCGTGCTCTGTCATTTGATGACTGATGTATGTGTATATTCCGGCAGGTGTGTTGCATTGCAGGAGGTTTCCTTCGTTGAGCTTGAGGAGGGCCAGGGCGACTTGGAAGAGAAATGTGCTGCCGTCGTTGGTGCAGAGGACGACATCCCAGACGCGGAAGAGAGCCTCGGCGCTTAGACAGTCGGTGAAGACGGAGAGGAACCACTGGAAAGTCAAGGCCTCGAGCTCAATGGATAGAGAGTCGAGATGTGCTGAGAGCTTGGGAAGAATTGCTGAAACATACTGTCGCAGCACCTGTTGATCTGCGCGGGAGGCCATGAGTGAGTGGTCGTAGTAACCATGAGGAAGGATATTCTCGATGATTGAAGTAAGAATCCAAAATGCGTCCTCAGCAGAAGGCATCATGAGCAACAAGTTGGCAGCAATCAAATTCATTCCCTGGCAGTACCCCACGTCCTTGTTGCGTCTGGAGTACGCCAACAAGACTTCGTTCAGCTTCTTGACACCAGGTCCCTTACGGAAGAAGATGTTGTCCGTCAAAGTTCTGTTGATGTCCATCTGAATCTGACTAACAACAACAGCATCGTCGTCCTCGCCGGTCTGAGCAACCAAGTCTTCATAATATCCAGGGACACGAAGGGCTGCAGCTCCTGAACATTCTGACCACACCTTGGCGCGATAGGTGACAGGAATACCGCCCAAAACCAGGGTTTTGAATTCGTTCCATTTAGCTCGTCCAACCTTTCCTTTGACGCCAAGTCCTGAAACTCCAATCATCTCACCATCGGCAACTCGGGTTTCAGGAAGGATCATGGCAGGTTGTTCGTAGCGAGCATCAGCAGCTGACTTGGCGGCAGCAATAGCGGCTTCGCCCTCCCGCTTGCGTTCCGCGCGAACCTTTCGAAGAAAGTCATTCCATCGAACTGTCTTTTCACGCTGAAGAGCATCGTGGACATCGCTCAGTTGCTGCAGGAGCAGCTTCACAGGTTCGGTATCGTCCTTGGTGAGTGCGATGGATGATTCAGACTGAGAGGGCTGTGAGGTCTCACTGTCTACTGCAGTAGTTGTGCTAGCTGATGGAATAAGACCAGAGTTGGTTGAAACAATTACTGGCTTGACAGGCTCGGTGGGGTATAGCTCTGGCTCAGGTGTTTGAGCTCCCTCCATGACCTCGATTGATGGTATCGCGATGCTTGGTGTGTGACTGAGGAGTTCGGTGGGAAACGTTGCGATTTTGAGATAATCCGTCCATCTCTTAGCTTTGCCCTCTTCCGCGTTACGCTCCTCCATGCTGTTCAGGCTCTCAGGACGTCCCTCGCTCGACACACTTCCCTTGGGGCTGGGAAGATCCTCTAATGCATTAGGTGAGATGCCACCTCGGCCGTTTGCAAGCATCTCTGTTCGACTGCCCTTACGAATATGTCGAGCCACCTGCGCCGCCTCGCGTTGTCGTTTCTTGCGTCGCTGGTCGTATATGAATCCAAACCGGTCCGTCAGATATTCGCTGTTCGGAAAGTTGTTATAAATATGTGTTAATGTCGGTGGCTGTGACTCTGGCGATCGAATGGCATCCATCTCCACAGGCCCATAGCTCTCTTGTCGAGATGATAAGTTATCCGGAGGACTGCCTCGCATGCTATCCCACGCTTCTTGCCCTTGTGATCTTCCTGACCCTTGAGCAGATGGTCCTGGAGTCGCTTTACGCATCGCCATCAAAGCCTTGGGACCACCAGCAATCGACACTGCTCGGGACTGACCCGCGCGGCTGCTTGTAGTCGAAACAGCTCGGAGAGAATCACCCTTGTTGGAAGTAGTGCTCGTAGCACGGCCTCTAGATTCAGCCTCGCGTGTACTTATAGCTCCGCCCGCCACTAAACGAAGGGCCATGCTTGCAAGCGATGACGATGCTTTGCGCTCGCCGGTTGCGCCTGATTGAATACTTGACGCACGGCTTGGACTTCGAGCAGATTGCGTGTCTGGAGGGTTGAAGAGATCCTCCTGCAGCGTTGGTCGTCGGTCCATACTAGAGTGCGATCGAATCACAGTCGCAGGGTTCACTCCTTCGCCGTTCATGCTGTTCGTACGGCTACCTCGTTTTGCGGTTCCAGAGCCCCAGAGATAATCTTTCCACCCCTTTAACGTGCCCTTGCCGCTGCCGTTCTCGCTAGGGTTGCTGAAAGACTGGCTGCTTGCGCGGATGGTAGAGCCCTTAGCGACTGTCTCGCCGTACGCAGTAGCCACTACGGTGTCTTGCATCGCATCACTCATGAGGTCGCTTAATCCAGTATCCTCTCTCCGGAGTCCCTTATTGGCCGCGCGTAGCTCAGCCTCAACAGTCCGTAGGCGAGTTTCAAGATCCAGGTTAGAGAGGCCGCATTCTCGAATGATTTTGCGCAAGGCCCGTTCTCGTTCATCAGCGCGGCGGCGCATATTGGCGATCTGGGCATCTCGTTGTGCGAGGTCTTCGGATATTTGTCTGACCAGTCCAATGGCGCCGTGCCGCGATATCAAGCGTTGAAGATGTTCGTCATCGGCGTTATGTAACGAGCCCGGAACCTTGCGCACCGGGTGATCCTCTTCGAACAAGGCACTTCGCACATCTGAGCTTCCAGTCAGATCAACTATCGAACTGCGCCCAACATCCGGGGCCACAACCGGAGGAACGGGAGTGTCGTCGGGTGCATCGTCTTGTCCGCTGAGGGGATCATTGCCTGGGCTTTCAGGTGAGAAGCTAGGAAAGCTTGTGAGACTCTTGTCGCTAGCAGCAATACTGCTCGCAGAGCTAACAGGCTGACTGGGACGTTTTCGACCGCGAGGGCCTCTGACAGTTGCGCTTCGGTTGCTTCTGGAGCTTCGGTTCGAGGTGTGGGACACGTGAGAGGCGTGTGACGCATATGAGGCGCTGCTGTGCTGGGAGACGGACCTTTGGAGTGACGACATAGGGTCGGCCGCTTCCATGGCCGTCGCCATAGCTGAAGGGATCGAATCGTATTGGGGTTTATGCTTGTCTAGGGACAAGACAGGCAAAATGCTAGGAGAAAAGATGAAGAGGAGGAGAACGAGAGAACGAGAGAGCAAGCAATCGATCAATCAATCAATCAATAATGAAGGGTGTGGGTTGCACAGACGAGGGAGGGTGTGCGATCGAAAAGGCAACCGAGGGGTTTGTACTGGGTACATGTGCTTTTGCATGGGGATGAATGGAAGCTGTCGATATGATATTAGGTAAGATATCACAATATTCACACAATTGCGATGAAGAAGCTGGAAGCAGCTTTGAATCAGAAAAGCAGTCAAAGCAAATCATTAAAAAACATTCTGTTGTCTTTGCAACCATTGAATAATGTCTTAAAATTACCACCTATGAAGAAAGAGTCAGAGCAACCAGGCTACGCCTCTTCAAAGTATCTGTACCTGTAACCCCAGCACTTGGGTAAAGTCCAGATGCTTTATGCCCTTTTAGGTCGTCCGGGCTTGTTGCTCCTCCGCAAAACTGATTGGCTCCCAGGGCATCATCTATCATCTTTAGGGAGCCCAAGTCGCCCTACCGCACCAACCCGCCCTGAATTTCTAGCAGGCATTGATGGATGATACCGAACCGAAAAGAAGCGATAAACCCAACGTCAAGATGAAAGGACGTTGATAGACAAATGATTTCCCTAATTTACAACCACGCCAAGATAACTCCTTTGTTTTAACAAATACACTATTTTCCTATCAACCTCTCATATCAAAAGGGTACCTGACGCTCGTCTCCACCGGTTGGGTTCCCTTTCCCTTTTCTTCAAGCCCAAGGGGCACCGCACCACCACCAACGAAAAAAAGCTTGTTATTTAACTACAAAACCGCCAGCGCAAAAAGCTGAGCTCAGACATGATCACTTATAAGCTCGTGCACATGAGATAGATTTCATCTCCAGGGCCATCCCAGCTAGACTACGCCTGGCCAACAGCCCGAAGATTCCCGCACCCTGGACAATTCCAGAACATTTCGTACCCCAGCCCAGCAAGGATGCTGATGTCTGACTCGTCAGTAAAACACATACAATGTGGCTTGTTTCTACTGGAAGGAAAGAAAAGAGTCAGAAGTGTTTGCCGTACCTTGTATCACGCGACCATTGTCCAGCTTTGAGAGCTTGAACAACCTTGATAGAAGCTTCGTAACTTTATTAGTGAAGCTCCCAAAATGGAGTGCGTATCTCTGACGTCGATGAGGCTGCACCATGATCAGCGTGACTTCATCCTGCAGCCAATTAATATTCTGTTACAAGGTACCCTTGAAGATTACCGTTTTGTACCTGATACTTTACCGAGTGGACGCGTTTGGGCTACAGCATCATCCGCATGACAGACCAGGCTAAGACCTCCCTTGTCAATGCGTCTCGTATTAATTGTTCGACACTTCACTGCTTTTCACTTCTGTTGCAATGCTTAATCTTCAGTGCAGCTTCAATATCCATGACTTCTCATACCATGTATGTATTCATACAGCTCATGTCCCCATAAGCTATGTAGGATAATTACTCGTAATAGTCAACCCATGAACTCCTACCAATGCCAAAATCCAGCCTGGCAATGCCATGTTCATTCATAATCCGTTTTCCTACCCCTTTAAGGGCCATTCCCTAGCCTCTCGCTCCCTTGATCTGAGAAAAAAAAAAGAAATCAAAACCAATTAAAACATTCCACAAACGCCTCATTCAAATATGCACAGCTCAACCCCCCCCCTTCTCGCCTCTTGAATTATACACTTTTGTAATGCCCCTTAGGCAAAGCTGTCCTCTGCATTCCAACGGCTGCTTCGCATCGTCCCCATTGTCTCATTTTCCACCGTTACATCTTTGCAAGGTGAAGAGTTTTCACCCACGAGTGTCTCATCCGGCAACAGGCCCTCAGCAACCAGTGTCTGAAACACGGCGTCTTTGGCTAGGACCGTCTCTCGGTCGATGCCGACCCCATCCAACTTTCGTAACCTCTTGCAACTTGCCACAAACACAATTTGGTGTAGTCGTCGCCGTAACTTGGTCATCTCGTCTAGTCGACTAGAGAACAGCTGATCTCGCTCGACATCTGTGTCAGGCAGCATAAACGGGTCAATGTAGCCCTCGCGATCCGCAGGAACCAACATCTGCGTTGGAGCATAGAAACCAATCGTGATAGGATTGTCCCTCAGATCAAGCTGAGTGAGATGTGGAAAGTCGATGAGCAACTCCGTCACCATGGTAGAATCAGCCAGTCGGTTGCCTGCCACAAGGAGCTTCTTGAGTCGTGGAATGAACCGGAGCGGTTCCAAATCTCGGATCGCGTTGAAGTTAATGTTCAACGTTCGGAGGTTAGGCATCAGCTGACCAAGGTTGTCTGGCAACGCCTGAATCCCACAGTTGGCGAGCTCAAGGAGTTGCAAGTTGAGAAAGTCCACTGTGGGCTCAAAGGTGCCCAGGTAGTTGCCAGAAAGGAAAAGCTTGCGGACTTCGCAAGCTGAAGAAAGGAAGCCAAGGTCGAGAGGCTTATCTGCCCGCTGCTCCCTGAGACTCAGGCTATCAAGCTTTCGAGCTCGGCTGAAGCCACTCAACTCAGTAATGCGGTTGCGATCAGCATGTACTGAGTGTAAGTTGGGCAAATTACTGACGTCCAAGCAGGTAAGTTGGTTATCGCTCAGTTCCAACTGACGAAGTGTCTTGATACATGATGGCGCCACAAAACTTGTAAGCTTGTTCTTGGACAACCTCAAGCGTGACAGAGCGGGAGCCAACTCCAGGTTCCGGATCGATGAAACTCGGTTGCCTCCCAAATCGAGTTCAGTGAGGCGCTCCATCTTAACTCTTGCAAAATCAACTTCCTCAATCAAGTTGTCTCGGGCTCGAAGAGACAGCAGTCCATCATGGGCATCGAGGCCATCAAGGCTCGTCAGTTGGTTGTTGTCGGCCCTGATGCTTCGCAGATGTACCAAACCCTTGAGAGCAGAAAGGCTCTTGACCTCGTTACCAGATATATCCACGTACTGAAGGTTCATCAAGTGATCCCAAGATGTCAACTCGGTCAGCATATTCTGGGATACCTTTAGCTGCCGAACATTAGGCGGCACACCGTCCAAATGTCCCAGTGCATTCTTGGAAGCGTCCAGTGTCACCAGCTTGCCGCAGAACTGGTCTAGCATGTGCAGGCTTCCAAGACGTTTCTCGTGAAGATCTAGTTCTGTGATGTCTTCCCAGTAAGGCTCGTACGGCTCAACCTCACTAAGCTTGTCCACAAGTTCCCGTATCGTCATGGACATGACCTTCTTGGAACCATCTCCAGTGGCTGCATGCCGTCGACCCATGACATAGCTGACCTCGAAGCCGAACGACTGATCCGTATTATTGATAGTAAATTCAGACAAAGGGCTAAGGGAAAGCTTTCCGACATTCTGACCAATCATGACACTGTCGTCTGTAGGAGTCGGGTAGAAGTTGTTGTTTGGTGTTGGGTTTACAACGAAGCTCAGACTGGTGCGGCGGCCGTCGGGTGTTTTGTGACTGACGACGCTTGTGTCCCCAATGATGCTGACTTGGCGCTGGTCATCAATAGGAAGCTCGATTGTGCTATCCTCGTCTTGCTCGTCAATCCGCGAAACAGGTCGAGGAACAAATGCTGGGCCATTTCGTGAGGGGATACGGTTACTCCAGCCCTGTCCATTACCGCCGTTCTTCAACGCTGATTTTCCAATACTGGCATGGCCTGGTGACTTCCTAGGTGATGAACTGTTGTTGAAATGGCCATTGGGAAGCTCCGGATCATCTTCAAGGTTGTCCAAATCCTCTGCCACCACCACATCTTGTATGATGGATGCGACCGGCGAAGAGAACGTGATGGTGAGGTTACGTTTCTTGGTGGTCGTCGAGGGAGTACTGCTAGCCTTGTCGTCGTGGAAGCTGCTCTCATCTTGACGAGATTCTTCAAGATATAGCTCGGAATCTTCCATTACCCGGGCATCTAACTTCTCGAACTCTTCTCCGACAAGGCTATTCATCTCCGGGCTCAGTTGCCCATCAGGTGACAATGTCGTAAAGCCTCTAGCAGATTGGAACTTTGCAAATTTGGATGGGCTGGTGGGCGACCTCGCCTGGCTTGGACTGCCGGCCGCGTTGCTCTTCTTGGCGGTGGTGAGATGGAGATTCTGCATCTCTCTCGTCAAATCCACAGACAAATCTGGGATGCTGGCGAAAGGATCATCCTCACTGTCTGATGGAAGAATATTCATGGGCCGCCGCGTAGGTGTCTCCTTCTTCTTGATCCAGATATTGTTTTGCTTATCGAGATACATACTGCCCACTCGATCCGGGATAAGATGTGACACACTTTCGGGCATGATAGTTCTTCGGGTCTCAGAGCCATGCGAGGACGTTGTAGGATAGGTTCTGTTTGTCGAATCCCCCGATGACTGCGAGTGATAGTCGCGTGAGGGGCTCGATGGCAGCGCATCATGAGCAGGGCCAGCTGACAATCGAATGTTGGGCGGATCGCTGATGACTTCATCTTCAGTGTTGTATGACAGCTCTGATCGCTGGCGAGGCGCCTTCTCAATTTCCCGCTCAACTTCTTGATCGGCAAGAATTGCTTCCTTGACTAGGCCCATGGATCGCATAGACAAGGTAATGATGTCTCCCATATCGCTGAACTCCTGGTACTTCCTCAACCGCTTGATCAGCTCTGGATCCTCCTGATGCTTGGGTGGTCTGGGCATGGGGTTTCCTTCGCGGCTTGGAGGACGAGACAAGGGCTCATTCGTTGACTCCTGATAAGAGTCATCGAGGTCATCCCTTTCGGGTGTGCCATGCTCAGCCTCCGATTCTTCAACACTTGAGAGACCTGGTGGTCTTACTTGGTTGCGGATCATGGCCATGATCTGTGCAGCCTGGTCGACAAAGTCCTGAGTCCTAATAGACGGTTTGCGGTCTACCTCACTATGGCCTTCCGTAGAATATTCTAGAGTCTCTTCCTGCAATGCCCGGATAAGAGTCTTCTTCGGCTTTTCGTGGGTCATATCATCCTCCGAGTGCATGGTCTCGTTCGGCTCACTACGTTGTGACGATCCACGGCTTGGCGTAGGACTGCGTGGGCGGAGAATGTTTCTCATTGCAAGCACGTTGGGGTTCGCAAGTTGGAACTCACTAGGTCGTGCATCCTTGCGTTTCTTTCCCATAATCGACTGCATGTCACGGCTGGCGGATTCTACCCCTTCTAATCGATCCTCTCGGCCAAAGGCAATGTCAGAACGATGTAGCGTACGGCGACGCTTTGGCGTTGGATCCTTGGACGGAGACGTTCGAGGTCTCTTACCCTCTGATCCGCTATCGCGTTTGGGGGTATTGACATTGCCTGGAGCACCCTTTGCTGGACTCAGAGATTTGCTGTGGATGTGACTAGAACCTGAGATTGTCCTATGATACTTGCTACCAGATGATGATGTGGACTTGCCCCGGCGTCTGCGTACAAGTAACTGGGCGTCAGGACTGGGAGACGCTACCTGCTCCGGATGTTGAAGAACTGACTCAACTGGTGGAATATCTGGTGATTGAGGGGCATCATTTTCCTTGTCGGAATAGACTGCATCTCCTTGAGAGACATAAGAAACTTCCTCACTAAACTCGTATCCTTCAAGATCTCCAAGGCCAAAACGACTGAAAGATCTCCCATTGATGGGTCTATGACTTGTTGTCGGTAAAGCAGGACTAGACATGGAGTCTCCGTATTCGTGAGCGGGCATATCGGACTGATCATGAGGAGCTTGAGATCCTGAGGATTGCCGGGAAGGCGTACCCGACATGCCTTCCTCGAATTGACTGATACGTCGAAGGAGTGTTTGGTTGGTAAAGGTATCATAAGGGCCAAAAAGTTTGAGAGGACTTCCAGCAGATGGCGCGCTTCTGCCTGGATTAATCTGCTTCTTGTCTGGACTGGGGAAAGGAGCTCGCGGCAAGGACGGACTGATGTTGAAGTAGTCGTTTTGATATGGGTTGGTAACTTCCGTTCGTATGGAAGGAAACTGTTTGGGAGTGCTGGCCTGCAGGGACTCCTCTGGAAGCATTCCACTTGTGTCAACACCCAAGCCAGGGCTGAGATCACGATAGCGAAATGAACCATCGCCTGAGCGACCTCCTCGTTGAAGATTCAAGAATCCACCTTTTGTTGCATATTCTTCAGTATCCTCAGGAGTAGCAGAAGTTTCCTGATTAGGCTCATCAAATCCCGTCTTAGGGTCAACTGCAGGATCGAGAAGCATCTGATTAATGCGCAAGGCTTCGAGTTTCTGCTTCAATCTGTCTGCTGGCAGCTCAATGGGCGCAAAGTCCATATTGCCGTCCTTGTCGCTCTGCTTGCCGATAAGAATGGGACTGAAATCTTCGTTGCGAATCACGCTTTGGCCGCTAATCTTTCGAACGCTACCGTTCGTCTCAGAAGGAGCGCTTAAACAGCCTTCATCGCGATAAGACTCGTCTCGATGTCTTGAGGGGGTTTCATCTCGGGGGCTAGGTATACTGGACACCATAGAATCTTCCACATTGAGCTTGTATTTTATCTCTCTTTGTGCCCGTCGGGGGCTCGGGCTCGGTGTAACATCGTTTGGATACAATGGCTCTTGGTCCTCGAGTTCATCAAGTTCGTCGAGTTGACTCAGATCGGGTTCGAGGTCGTTGCTGGCGACGCGCTGGGGGTATGATGGTGGACTAGACGGCATCATAGATGACTCCAGGCGTCCCTCTTCGTCTCCATCGTCGCCTGAAGCGTCGGGCGGTCTGAACATGTCTTGTAATCCGGTCGCAGCTGAGCAAAACAGATCGCGCTGTTCGCCATACTGAACGTCGCCGTACACCAGTCGTCTCTTCCACTCCGGTGTATCTTGTTGCCTTCCAGGTGACGATTTGTGTTGAATAGTGTTATGAACAACAGATGCGGTCGTGGAGGCAGACACAGATCTACTGGCAAACCTTCCAGGTGGGAATTTGGAGCCTTGTGATGATGGTCTAACGATGCGCTGGCTCGAAATGTTGATATCATTCGCAGTGCGCTCGCTGAGTATATTGAAGCTCGAATCGCGAGCAGCTGATGACAATTGGGGTCGTGAGCCCAACGTTCTACGCGGTATCCTACTCGGCGTCTCCCTGGGTTTTGTCTTGGGTTCTTCAGTATCTTTCAGAGGGGGGAGTTGAACGGCGGAGGAATCAGATCTGGGCTGAGAAACCCAATCCTCGGACAATGAGTCCAACCAAGCGTGCTCCATGGTGTCACACTAGAAGGGCAAATCAAAGTGTAAAAATGTCAATGCGAAGCCATGAACTAAACAAAAATCATAAGCGGCGGTTGGTGGGGTCGCGAGGTGATGTCTTTATTTTGCAAGTGTTAAGGTACTCAAAGACAAAGTCGTAGAGGAGGGAGGAATGAGAATGCTGAGGTGAAGATGTATTAAATCACAGGCGAGAAGTAGGGCTGTTGAACTAAGACATGGGGTCTCGACAAAATATTTAAACAAACAAGCACATGCGAAATACAGATCGAGACGACGTTGTTTGCGCGTATCCTTGAGCTTTGGACTTTGGAGAATCGAGATAAACAAGACCAGGGTCCTTGATACGGTTAGAGCTGTTGCTCTGTCAACGGTGGGGCTCTGCCGGGATCACGTGCGCTGGCCATTATCTGGAACGATCTTAGACATGGTGATAAGGTAAAGCATCTGTAAATGGATCGAATTCTCCCTTGAAATCACAAAAAGTTTTGGGGTTATGAGCTTGATGCCCATAAACGGAGTAGTATCATGGGACGAAAGGCCTGGTTTGGCGCAATCATAGGTCTTCAGGAAGCCTTTTGTCACCTCATTAATGAAGATGGTCTTCAGATTTCAATTATAAACAAAAGGATGAATACAAACACTTTCTCTATTGTTTCTTATTCGATTCCGCTCATCAAGAAGAAGAATGTCCACTGTGAATGGACTTCCCTCGCTCTGTGTCACTGTCATGACGTACAGTAAAGCACTTTACGCGACACCACGTGACACGACGCGGGGCGCGTCTCCCTGGTGATAGACCGTGCATTCCATTTCTTTAGACAGGGATCGTGAATCAATAGAACGACTAATCACCCAAACAGTCGGTCAACGCTATATATGCTTTTAAAGACAACGATTTTCCACCTGGACGGCGCAAGCCTCCAATACTATCAACATGGCCGCCCAGACCGCTGATCCTCTAGCGGACGAGCTCGCTCTGGGATGGGGTGAAGACACGATTTACTGCGAAGCGACTTGCGACCCCGAAAATGTCTTGTACGAAGGTTCAGACGACGAAAACTATGACAACCCCATATCACGAAAGCTACGTATCGAAGCAGCAGGTCAACGATTTCTCGACGGAAAAACTCCAGTCCTCTTGACCGCATTGCTTCGAGGCCCGTTTGATGCGAAGTCCTCGAACTGGGTTAACCCTTGGCGTTCAAAGCACCGAACGGCTGGAAATGCAAGAATAATAAGGACGTCGCCTGGGAAATTGAAAAGGTCCGCCAATGTTAGACGCAGCGTATCTATACCAGAGACAGTTCAGCCGGCTAGTGATAGTCTGGAATGTCACCTCCCGAGCCCAGAAAGCCTTAACCAAACTTCTGAGACCGAAATACACCCTTACCTGGAAGAAGATGAACTGGCCAAGGTCCGAGAATGGAGAGATGCCGTGGACGCTGAGAAGAAACCGAAGGACGAGTTTTGGGCATCGACACCACAAGGGTCATTGTCTGAGAGAAAGCGAAAAGCGAAGGGATCTTCATGGCTGAAACATTTGGCGAATAAACGACGACGAACAGATGTCATGGAAACGGGTTCCATTGATACTCCAGTCCCGTCTCGAAATCAACCTTCGCTCTCAGCTACGAAGGCGTTCAACACATCCTTTTCAAGTGTCCCCAATCGCTTGCCATCTTCCGCTATTGCGACAAAGAGATTCTTCTCAACGCCGCAACATGAGCAACCCACTTCAGAGGACGAACTATCCTGCGATAAGGTTACGTCGGATCGAGCCTCTGCGCCTTCGTCGTCACCTTTATCATGTCTACAGTACACTCCAGTCCTGGACTCACATGCGAATATATCATCACAAGACAGCACCGACCAACAAACACCAAGCAAAGTCTCGGTTCCTCAACGAGGCTCTGTACCCGGAACAGCTGATTTGGGAGCTCAAGGTGAAGCTGCCAGCAATCCAACACCTCGCCCAGCTTTTGAGACCCAAGAAGATGCCAGTTTCTGTTTCAAAATGCGACCAAAGCTCAATCAGGATGTTGGGGCTGCATCAGACCAAGATGTCTCCATGTCCAGAGATGAGGACACTTGGTCTGGTCTGTCATCGCCTAATAATGATATGGCCAGCACCATATCCGATCCACAAGAAACTACACCAGCAGAGGAGGGGCGCAGCCTACGAGACTCAGAATCAGCGATGGAAATTGACCAAATAGCTATGACAAGTCCTCTGTCATCTATTTCAAGCAAAGAGTTTCGTGGATTCGACATTTCTGAGGAAGCTCACAGCCGACCGGATAGCGCCAGTGGTTCTTCGATGATTGACACCACGCCATCTGATTCGAAACTCACAAGTTATCCTAGTCAAGAGTCAGCGGAAGAAGTAATAGTGCTCGTTGCTGAAGAAATGCCCAGCGAATGTCAACAAGACACAGAGTCAGAAGATGAGGACATGGGTGGGACAGCCGATGTCACCAGCAGCCTGGCTGTAACTGAAAACCACGAGGGCAGCGTCACTGTTTCTGTGGGTGAATCTAGCGAAGAAGAGGAAGAGGTTGGCAAAGCGAAAGCCACTGAAGTCGTATCCCCAACAACAATCAATAATAGGACGCCACAACCCTTAACAGGACGTCGCGAGGCTGAGACGACGCCATCGAAATCCACAACATCGAAACTTGGCAATGACAGCTCAACACCTTCTCATGCTGAGTATCTTCTCAGAACTTCAATCAAGAAGAGATTCATTCCTGAAAGCTCATGGGAAAAGTTGGCAAAATTGACTGGAAGTCCGTCCTATCAAAGCTTGCCCCAAAGAAGAGCATCTCTCCCACCGAAGCAGGCCTCCAACTCTCCCAGTGGTCGACGAAAGACAGCATCGGTTCAATCTACTCCCAAGAAGACGACTCCACGTCGAGCTTTGAGTCTTCCTCAGCCTTCGTTACAGAACGTGAGACCAACCGTTGTCGATAGTCCAGCCAAGGAGCAACAGCTGGAGCAACAGCGCCAGCCCAACTCACCAAAGGACACACGTATTTCCTTCTCACAGCAGACCCCATGGGTTGATAATAAGCTTTGCCTGGGCCAGATATCTACAGACAGCCCTATGTCAGAGTCAAAGGAAACGGGCACTATCGTGGCTGAATCCAGCCCTGTGGAGCAAACACCATGGACAAACGAGATGGCCGAACTGCCGACAATACCCCTGGCCCTGACGCCTGTTGTCGAAATAGAGGATCGCACAGCAGTCGAAGAGCCAGACACACCAGCCGTTGCATCTCAAGCTGATACGCCACTACAGGATGCCTCTGCGGCAGCCACAACAGTCATAGAATCAACACCTGAGCCCCAATTCTCGGTCAAGTCATTTGCATCCTTCAGATCAACTTCCCCAGGGCATAGTTCTCGTAGAAGCAAGCGCGCTGTTTGGAGGGGATCGGGAGCTCGAATGCCAAGCACGCAAGGTATTCTGGCTTCCGCAACTAAGAATCCTTGGGTGGTCAGGAGCTCTGAACGTCGAGTCTCATTCGCACCGCTACCCCATGAGACCAAGGGATATTCGAGTAACCCAACAACACCCTGCCCATCTACGTCTAAGAGACGTCAAGGCTCACCACCACCTGATACTCCTATGTCTGAACTTCCTACGTCAGGAGATGACAAGTTCCATAAGCACTTTGATGCCGTGGCGCGGGGACCTATTATCCGTCACAAACAGCGTTTGCTTCCATCAGAATCACAGCGTACAGTTGGCAGTCCAATGCCAGATGCTATGGCAGAGGCTTTCCTTTCGGCAGACCAGCTGCGTCGATCGACTCCTCCTGCGGATCCGACTAAGAGCGATCGCGAGTCCGATGAGTCGCAGGACCCCATGGAAATGGCCGAGGATGTTTTCCGTGAGATGGACCACGTTTTCGAATGGAATCTTAGTGGAACCGACTCGTCACCTCAGAAGACTCAGGGCCAGCAAAGTCCATGGTGAAAGGATCACCAGGATTGTTTACAACTATTCGAGGATTTCATTACGGGCTTTGCCCCTATGGATAGATATACTACTTTCACAAAAAAGGCTTTTGATTTTCATGCGTCAGCATTCATGCCGAGCGCCGTGGACCTCGAGCGTGTCAGGAGTTTAAGGATGAACAGGGAATGAAAGACACGACAGTCATACTACGGGAGTCATATATAAAGGTTCACATACCACTCAGGCGTACAACGGGTAGATACCTCAAGTAGATTCAACACGAATTGAAATTATATTACATATACTCAGAATCATAGTTGTCAGTGACGGAGTAGCAAAGACGAGACACGCAGGCTCTGCTACAGAGGCAACACTATCAAACTCGAAATTGAATTTACGACACGCGTCAATGGAGAACAGGACCAGCTTAGAGCTACAAAGCATCGACTACGTATTGTACACTCAGTCAAGTAAGTCCCTATTGTTCCAGCCACGTGCAAGCCCAACATTCCGGGGCCCTGGAAACGAGGTGACAAGCTTTCTCAAGCTGTACCTCGTAGCATTCGATTCTGACACCGCTTCTTACAAATGCAAATCATGACGAAGACGCATAAAAACTCTGTTCCTTCGCCTATTCAAAAAGAAACGTGCATGATGCAAGGCATGTAATGCTGTCTCCCTTTCATCGCCCATGAGCCCGCGGTTACGGAGCTGATTCGCCAGGAACCAAAGTGCGCCTCACAAATCTCTAATTGAACTTAACTTAACTTACGTTTTGGTGTTTTTAATGGCAGCATGTAAGGATTATGCCAAGTAGTACAACGAAGTACTTTCTTGCCCTGATTACACGCCCCCTGGCGGCACATGGTTGCGAGGGGAGCTGTTTGTGGATGGGTTGAGCTAGATCGACGATTCAGTGTGTTGAAAGCTTTGGCCAGTGGAAGTTTCGGTGTAGACTAGAAGCAGCGACGGAACGTGTGTCAAGATGCCGGAATCGTATTCTGGAGATGATCTCTCAGGGGGAATACTTGTCGTCCGTGTTGAGAAATTGAGGATTCGATGCCAGGGCTGTTTGGATATCTCAGTGACACAGCGGGATCGGGGGTGGAGCAGTTTTCCGCCCAGTCCGGTCCCGGGAACGGTAATATGCATGCTCTGGAGGAGGAAGCTTATTAGTCGGATCTGAGGTATAGATCCACGCAATACCTTGATGTAATTCCGGTCTTGCCTTGCTAGGGCTGTCGTCTCTTGTCTCCAGCTGCACGTTGCGCTTGGTGAGAAGACCCATTTGCAAGAGTCAGATGACCACGAAGTCTGTGGGTTTGTGGATTTGTATCCATATACTGGCAGATCTCTAAGAACATGAATCCAAGGTCTTTCGTGGAAAATACCATGAGGCGGGGGATCTTGATGCAGAGCAAGGCCGAGTTGAGCCCTACTACGAAGCAGATAACACTCGACCGGGTCTTTAACCCGGTTGAAGCGGCTAAAGAAGGGCCTGCATTGATAGCCACCCTTCAGTCACTGTCTTCGGTGACAGTGACAGAGAAGCACACGACATATCCAAAGGATCGGCCGGTTCTCCTTCCACGGTGCTTCTCGCTTCTCCTTCCCCTGAATTGGCGCTGAGCCAACGCCGTAGGACATGTCTCATTCGAGATAGTCCATGTCACTCAAAGATTTGAAGCCGGGGGTGACAATGAGGCCGGGTCGTGTTGAAGGTTGAGGTTTTCGAACGTCATGGAACGTGAAGTCGAGGCACGTTGTTGAGAGACGGACAACTATTGGCTGAAGAGTGATATACACATCTCTGTGGCATTGACTTTGGCGAGACAAAAAAGAGTCTAGCTAAAAGATGGGGTAGATCAGCGACTTTGATGATTGGACAATCGAGGTAGGATGGTCAGGGCAGGGCTTGTTCCATGGATTCATGTCTTGATAATTGGTGTTGGTGTTGGTGTAAGAGACCCAAGAGCCACTTCGGCGGGATGGGACGTGCCGCCATCGTGTAAGCTACAGTAGCTCAACAAGATGATACGAACAGGCACAACGTCTCCCTCCATCAGTTGAACAAAACCTTTCATCATTCATGCGTTTTGAGAAACGGTAAATTTGTCCGGGGCACAGGGGAGGTTTGATAACAAAAGTATCTTTTACCCGGAGCGATATAGGGTAAGGTCTAACCATGGATGTTTCAGTGCACGCCTCTTTCGGATCAAGGGCTCGAAACAAATCCCACCGATTAAACGTTGCAGACCAAACATCCATGGCTTCATGCAAGTATTCGCACCGTTGGCGGCCGCAGTCATATGTGAACTCGGCTCTTCTGTCTTCTTTCTTGCGGCTGATGCATATTATTAGCGGGGATATCTCGACAACGATCCAACGTCTAACAACACACCCCAAGGATATAAGCTAAGCGCACAATTGTGACAATAGAAGAAAGAAATAGCGTCTCGTGCGATATACCCTACTCTGCAATGGGCATTCGGTATGGGACTCGAAAATGAAGCGATCCATGGTAGCTTGTTCACGTTTCCATGAAAGCAATTTCAAGGGAATATGATCGAGCTCAAAGCAAAAAAAGAAAACTCATAACACGCCAAAGGGGGTACGGACGGCAGGGCTGGAGCCATTCAACAGAGTTGCTGAGAAAACGTGTCTCGGGGGTTTCATTGTGTCATCGGAGATTGATGAGCTGGCTATGATGATGATGGAATGAGGAAGCTCTGTGCTCTGGGGTTAGCGACTGACAAGACCGGACGTGGCAAGACGACACCAGACTCTCCATCTACTGGCCAAAGCCAACATGTTGTGTAATGGATAATAAAAATGTAAATTGTAAGCCGTCGACCGAGTCTGTCGTCTGAACCAATACCAAACCATCCAGATGTCAATGTCTTGTCTTGTGTGCACTGGGGTCTCAGCTTAGAGAATCTGGGGTTATGGTCGGTGCATAAATGAAATCGCACTGTCGGCGCAACTGACCTGACCTGATATCAATAACACCCATCATGGATGCATTGCGAAGATGTCATGATCTTGGCCAGTTTCGAAGCATCACATGACACCCTTTTGGATTTCCACCAAAGAGAGCCCCGCACTAAGAGACACCATTTGATAGATGCATCAATGGAGGGTGAACGATACGTGTGCGATGATGGGAGAGTATGACGAGATTTGTTGTTGATGGGCAGTTCTTTGCCTGCGATATGTGATTTACATGCAATGAGAGTTGCTCGATTAATTCTTAGAAACTGTAACCCGCCTTTGACTTACAACCTTCACCATATCAGCATAGGAGAGAACCCAACCTAGCCAACCAACAAGGACCTGCATACGCCATGTTCAACCAAACCAAAAGATTCCGAAACCTTAGCCACGCCACTTCTCTCTATCTCAACCTCGATCATTGTTCTCTTCACCTTTTGCTGTCAAGGGATAACCTAGTCTCTTCAGTGTAGCCTCGTCGGGGAACCAAACCATTCAGCAGCCGCATCAAAAGAGAGATGAAGCATCCAATCATGAAAGCCAATTGCTAACAGAAACCATCAAATGTCACGAACTAAACGTGGGTCTCCCTTGCGGTTTGCATAGCCGAGAATGAAAGGGTGAACGTGACCAAGGCGAAAGAAAAATCCAAGACATGACCCAAGAATGACCCATTGATGATCCCTGTGAAACGCAGCATAGGTTCCGCCAAGCGGCCGACAAAATACGTCAGCCTTGGCTCAAAGTTTGCAACTCTAACTTTGAACTCGAGGACAAACAATTAAGAAGTTGAGAGACATACATTCTCAAGATATAGCATTAGGAATGGTTGAATAGGCGCCTTATCAGCCATTGACTTCTACCAGACAGCACAGCTTCCTCAAAAGTCATAGGCATGATGCAGTTTTATTTCCTCACCCTCAAGCGGCAGGGTTAAATGAAAACCTCCACCTTCTGGCAGCAACGGCGCAGCGGGGCTTCTAAATAATTGCCTAAAGCATCATGAGCCTACCCAATAGTTATTCAAACTGGATCCATGATGATAAGGACATGCATGGGGGATCTGACGCTTCACGCATATCTGCGGAGCGTCCTTTTACAGCGGGACCAACTATGATACTCTTCTAGGCACATTGCAACTTCAATTGCAAACTGCGAGTGTAAGTGTGACTTACTGAAGTGGCAGGAAACATATGCAGATAATACTGGGCAATGCAGATCTGATAAGCAGAGGGAGAGGTAATGATTTGCAGTTGATCAGACTGAGACTTTGAGTGATTCAAGCTGACTGAATAGATGCAATGAACGAATGTCGTTCCACAAGTCTGATCAGAGTAAACAGCTGGCAATGTCTATTTTGAGGCTGACTGACATCAAGGTCCCCTAGAATTTCACCTTCGAGAAGCCCGGTTATCTCGCAGTCCATCCACATGGTAGCGATAGGGATCAATAGGAAGGGTTTAGCAAGCCACACCCCCTTCATTCCCATCTCATTCCCTCTCATCGCAATCACAATCACAACTGAAAAACCTTATCAGTCTCTCAACACTCCCCTCCTCAACATCTGCTGTGTTGCAGTTTCATTAACACCTTGGCCTCAAATCCCTTGCTTTGACCGTCTTAGATAACAATAACCAGTGTTTGAGCCTCCCAACACTATAATCACTTTCTATCCAACCTCTCTTTCACATGGGCACCACGGATAGCTCTCCCGGTGCCGCAACACATTAATTAGTATCCACTGGGGTGACCGCTGACTGGGCTTATCCAACTGCTTGGGAATTGGGTTCCTGCGACGAGCACAGACTTGGGCTGAGTTTCCCGGTGTGTGCGTATACGGTATTGGTTACTAGGGCTGATCTGCTGCTGCTGCTCGACCAGCAATCCCTTCATCCATACGATGTTTTAGTTGCGGTGTAGGTAGAGACATACCGGGGAACGATGAAGCCAGGCCCGGAACTTGGCAATCAAAAAACTCGGCCTCCGGAAGTTAATTGAATACGGCCACTAAGAGCCCGGAACCCCGCGAAATGGCACAGAGATGGGCTGGGAATGGACTGGATTGCATTGATGTCTGGTTTGACCTGAAAAGTATCCGAGTCACCTTGACCTTGATCAAGTCACCCCGCCAGAAAGGCAACCCCTAGTCGCTGCCAAATGCCGGACTGGGTCAGGTACTTGGCAGTCAAAAAGATACATCTTTTTTCGATGGCTTGATGTTCTAGGGCACCCTCCCTAGCCCCCCCCCC